>NC_065902.1:4387739-4690769 GCF_905147045.1 Nymphalis io | reverse complement strand
TTGTAGGAATGGTATTATTGTAGAGCTGCTTATGCAGCCGGTACCGCGGCGACGGCGGGGCGGCGGGCGGCGCGGGCGGCACGCCGGGCGCGGAGGTGAGCGCGGCGCAGTGGGGGGGCGCGGCGCTGCGGCTGTGCGACGTGGCGGGCGCGGCGCTCCGCAGCGACATGCTGGCGAACTACTTGTACGATTCCGATGTTAGGGGACCTTATTATATACGTTTTTAAACTATGTCATATCTTAAGATGGGATGTAGTTACATCAATTACCTAAATGTTTTTTTACAGTTTTTTGTCACGATCAAAGTAAAAAAAGCTGAGTTCCTTGAAACTTATGATGCTTTAGATTATCATTATGAATAATTTAAAAGAATTACTATTACATGGTATAAATTCTACGTATTATACGTACGTCTTACGTAAGTATAAATAATGTTATTTATATTTTAGATTGTAATATTTGTTTACGACCTGACAAATTTACAAAGTTTTGAAAAGTTGACCGAGTGGATAAAAGCAGTTAAAGATATTTTCGAAGTCGAAGCGAAAAAACCCTTGATGGCTTTGTTCGGCAACAAGTCAGACTTAGAACATCAGAGAGCTGTTAGATTGTCTTGCGTGCAAAAATTTGCGTCGGAATATTTATTAGAAAACTTTAAAGGATCCGCGAGAACAGGAGAAATGGTACAGGAACGCATTAAATAATCAGCAATGATTTTGTTATTGAATAATGTTGAAGTATTTTACGATATT
The DNA here is from genome assembly GCF_905147045.1 of Nymphalis io. Lineage (NCBI taxonomy): Eukaryota > Metazoa > Arthropoda > Insecta > Lepidoptera > Nymphalidae > Nymphalis > Nymphalis io. Next base: position 4,690,017 of record NC_065902.1, on the reverse strand, counting down.
TTATAATTTTCAGGTTAACACCGCCTTCACAAATTTAATTGCAAGGGTTTTAGGGAAAAAAATCCCCTTAGAAGTTGCTCCATACAAAAAAAATCAAGATCATCAAGATTCCGCTCAGATGAGTAAACCTCCACAGATGCAAGACCCAGCAAACTCGCTCATAATGAGTAGGAAGATGTTAAGGAAAGTTCAGAGGAAGGCTTCGTCGTCCGTGTGCCGTATTCAATAATAAACATTACATATTAAAAAAAAAATTATTTCGTTTCCTTCGTACACGTGTTTTATTTTTTATAATTATACTACTGGAATTTATTTTATTATATACCTTTAAATATTTTAGTCGGTCGTTTCATTTAAACACTTCTGATAATATTTTTCATTATTTGCAGTTATAGAAAAGTATACGGAAAACGTGCGGTTCTGCATAATTTGCAACTACCTAGGCAAGATTATTCCGGCGCTGCAGTCCCGATGTACTCGCTTTCGATTTGCGCCGCTGCAGCAGAGCCAGATCGTGCCGCGGCTAAAGGAAATTGTACTAAAAGAAAAGTAAGATATATTAATAGTCCTCCAGACCGATTTCGGTCACGGTGACCAATCTTAAGAGAGATTAGCCAACTGCGTAGGATATATAGTGGACAAGTGTGAGCGCAAACACAGGTGTATTCTCTATTCCCTAACTATCATAATCTGATGGGACGGCAATCCGACACAACCGGAAAGAGTTCAGGCGCAGGACCAACGGCTTTAAATGCTTTCCGAGGCACGGGATTGTACACACTTCCATCTTCCAGACTCCGAGCTGCTATTGAGAATTTTCGACAGAAACGCTTAATAACTTTTTTTTTATTAGCCTGACCTGGGATTTGAACCCAAGACCACCGGGTTTGCTGCCTTACATGTAGCCACTAGACTAACGAGGCAGTCGATTGATATATGTTGACATTTTCAAACAGAAAATTAGAATTGAATTAGAACTGAAATTCTGACTCGAATCTGCTATTTCGCTTCTCATCGGACTTGTTAATATGCAAATGGACGCCTTCATTTAAGTGTTGACATAACGGAGGACGGAATAGCGGCGCTGCTGACGCTGTCGGGGGGAGACATGCGCAAGGTGCTGAACACACTGCAGAGCACGTGGCTGGCCTACCGACACGTGAGCGAGGACCACGTGTACACGTGTGTCGGACACCCGCTCAGGGCAGACATCAACTACATCATGAACTGTCTCCTTAATGAGAATGATTTCGCAGCGTGTTTTAAACGTATCCTTTTGGTACTGGTGACAATAATCTATTGTACTATATAATATGTCTAGTATACTAAGTCGATTAAAAATGGCCGCCGCTGCAAGAATCTTTCTTTTACAAAGAAAAAATAATCATCCATCTTTATTAATTAACCTTTACGACTAATATGGATATAAAAGGAAAGGGCTTTGACGAGTAGAAAACTATAACATTTAATTGGCTTAAGTACAAGACGTAATATGACAAATATAGAGAAATAATCTCTCTTTGAAATTGATTGTATAGAGATTGGGTATTCAAATTGTTTATTTATTTGATTATATTATTATTTTTTCAGATTTAAATATCCCATATTCGTTATCATTCATCATATTAATAGGATACTTTTATATAGTAACATAACATGTAGTAGCTTAAAATAATACTTTGTGTTGTTGTGCGTTTTACTGGTGGTAGAGCTTTGTGCAAGCTCGTCTGGGTAGGTACCACCCACTCATCAGATATTCTACCGCAAAACAGCAGTACTTGGTATTGTTGTGTTCCGGTTTGAAGGGTGAGTGAGCCAGTGTAATTACAGGCACAAGGGACATAACATCTTAGTTCCCAAGATTGGTGGCGCATTGGTGATTTAAGCGATGGTTAACATTTCTTACAATGCCAATGTCTATGGGCGTTGGTGACCACTTACCATCAGGTGGCCCATATGCTCGTCGGCCTTCCTATTCTATAAAAAAAAACCCTGTGTACCGAGTAACTGTCATGTATAAATAATTTCCAACGGTGTCAATATTTACAAATACGGCTTTGCATGTAAAATATTTATCTTTCTGATTAGTTGGGAAAAAGTTATAGAAAAATTAGCAATGTAAATTCTTAATACTATATGCAGAAATCAATGATCTCAAGATTGCCAAAGGTTTAGCACTAGGCGATATATTGACAGAGATTCATACAATAATTCAAAGAGGTATAGCAATATTTCTAATTCTTGAATAATATTAAGTGAGTATTAATAAAAAATAATAATAAGGATATTTCATTTTAGTAAAATTTCCGCCGGAAGTGCTCATTTCATTATTAATCAAGATGGCGGACTCCGAAGCCCGACTTGCGAGCGGTTGCAGCGAACGAATAGAACTTGCTGCTCTCATTGCCGCCTTTCAAATTTGTAAGGATCAAATTGACTTGGATGCCCTTGCTTCGTAAAAATAAACCAATTTTTAATCAATATAAAATGTTGTATCATTAATAAGCAGTGTAATTAACTCATTTTTTATATGTTTAAAAATAAAGTTTTTATATAAAATTTAATAATAAAATGAAAACATGATAATAAAGTTTTGTACTGCCATTGTCTCATCTATTTTAGTTTACGAAGTACGAGATCGAACAGTTGCACTTTATTACTTGAATTTTTTTAAATTTTCGATATGTTTTATAATATCATATTATTATCTCAAATACACTTTTTGAAAGTTCATCAAAATTATCGCTTCTAATCCTTATAATAGTGGAATCTAGTTTGGGATACAGAGCAATGATTTTTATAGAATAACCATGGATGTATAACAAGGTTAGAAGAAAATTTGTTCTTTATTTTTGTTTAATTTTTATTTTCAAAATAAATTATTATTACAATCTAAAAAATACTTCTATATCTAAAATGTATTTACAATTTTTCTTACGAATTTTTTCAATGTTGATCTATTAATTGTATGTTTCGTATAAACAAAACGAATCAACACAACAAGAAATACTCCGAAATAAAGAGTTATATTTAGCGTCTGCTTAAACTTATTTCTAATCGGTAGGTATACTATCAAGAGAAATTTTATTTTTCATATGGTATTCTAAAACTTCACAAGTGCCAAGACTTTAATATTATGTAGGAAGCATATTTTTTTCTACAATTCTATTTCTATATAAGTTCAAATCATAATCAAAATATGGTCAGAATCCAAGAAGTTAGAACATAATAATTTACAGCGAACGAAATAACAAATTAACGAATTTACAGTTTAATTGTGTACAAAAATTTAAACCGTAATAATACTTATTATTTACCAATATTATACTGAATTTTCCTTTTCAAACAACTAAACATTTCACACAAAACTCAATATAGTAATTTAATTTCGTTTTATTAGTGCCTGATTGCAAAATTACCCAAAAATATTGGAGACAAAGCTGTTGATAGAGTTTGTCAGAGAAGAGAAGATTCCAGAAGGCGCTGGCGGTGGGCGCGGCGGCAGCGCGGGCGGCCGGTAGTACGGACCGCCATCAATTCGCTGTCGTGATCAAATCTTCGTTTAATTAACTTTCTTTCACATTAGAGCAGTAATAAGCATTTTTAAAACAATATTGATCAAACGAAAGGATAGGTAATGTTATATCTACAATTACATCGATGATTTGTAGTTGTTGATGAAGTTATGTTCCTAGTTGTCAGCAATAATTTGTAAATCATTTTTGCATGTTTCATCATCTACCTATTATGTGCAAACTAGTTTGAGATGCTGAAAATGATGTTATTTTTAGAAACGTAAATTTCCCAAAAGAAGGAAAGCCATGCATGTTTATATTATATTTTACAAGTAAAAGAGAAAAGCATGCAATATTCATTTCTTACCTGGATCTTGTTCAATAATTTGATGGCCAATAGATATTATTAAAACAAATTTTAGTTGACTTTCACATTAACATTTAATATTATTATTTCAATTGAGAGCTTGTTTCGTGAAGAAGTTTGCTTAAGCTGCATTTTAACATGTTTATAGTTTATAGGTAATTATTTTATAATTAAGTAGATACACTTTTTTAATAATAACGTGCATATTTGTTTCTTTTGTTTCAAAAGCCATTAGCATGAAAAACGTTTGAAACTGAAGTGGATCATCGTTTTGAATTTATTTATTGAAGACACGTTGCTAAATTTGGTATAAGAATTAGTCACAAAATAAGAATAAATATTAATATAAAAACAATGTACACTTTAAAAAGGTTATGTTCTAAATACATGCCACTAGTATATTACACATATCATATACTACAAGTTCTTTTTTATAATTGTTTCTTGGTTGGATGTATGATATAATTTCGGAAATATTTTACAAGGCAAGTGATATTTGGTTTACGATAAATAAAAATATTTTGCATATATTTTTCTTTCAACGAATAATCTTTCAGATATCTTTTTTCTTCCAAGAATCTGCATGGAAATATAACTGGATCCCAAAATTATTCTGAATTACCTAAACATTTGGTCACTCAATAACTAGACAGTTTCCATGTTAGATTTTTATTAAATTGAAACAGAAAGTACATGTTAGAGTAGATAAGCATAGGTATTTTATTGTTTTTTTTTTTTTAATACGCTATATGTTAGAAGTGGCTTGAAAGGTAATAGTGCTGAATATTTTCTATGGGTACAAATGTTAAGTAATTAAGTAGTAAGTAGGTATTTAGTTCAACAATACCAATTGTTTTTAATTATACTTTTATATAGTCACTGTAATTATCAATTCAATCTTCGGGAAATAACATTTTTCCTAATTCCTGCGGTAGCGTGGTCGTAGTTGTGATTCTTTTTGACTTCGTCTTTGTCGTTGTGGCTCGGCTTGGTGCGTGTCCCTAGAGTGCAACTACATTTACAATACTGTATAATAAATACAGTACACTAGGTATATGCTATTGGCTACTGGATATTATCTGTACATTTGGCTTACATTAAAGTTTACTCGCGATCCCATCCGCATACACAGGTGTTTTCGTGACGCCATTACATACAGACAGACAAAAATTCTATAAATTGTAATTTAGTATATACTGTATAACATTCATTTATAAGTAGGTAGAATTATATAAGTTCCAACTTTTAATTTTTTTAAAAGTTCATTGTACAGGTCAAAATACTATAAATAATTTTTATTATTGCTTGATTTTATAAACATATTTAACACAAGTTGTAGGTATACTTTACCACCACATACATTACAACTATTTACCCAAATAAATTGTGTTCAATAATTCATCATCATATTTAGAGTTAGTTAATAATACAAGTTTATAAATTAAGCCCTTCACCTCGGCTTGTAATCGGTACAAAGGTATTTACTATTTACAAAATAAAAATATTGTATACCAAAAATATATACTGAAATGTAAGGAACTCACCTTAGCCGAATGTAGCGTTACATTTAATAAAGTTGGATGACTCTCTATAACAAAGAATTCTACTTCTTGTGGTAGATATCCTTCTGCCGCGACCTGTAGTAATGTTTTTGACATATCATTTTTGTTGATTACAAAATATCTAGTAGGTAGGTACCTACTTATCGTTATATATTAATTTCATATTTAAAGCTTCATAATTTTATCACAAATTTCGATCATAGATTACGTTTTTTTTAGAAGATTTGTTTAGCAGCTATCCTTATTATTATTATTTATTTCGACCACTAAGGATCATATATATACATAAAATAATGTCCTCCAGACCGATATAGAATAATCTCTCTTGATTGACGGCCACGGCAGTCAATCAAGACAGATTATCCAACTGTGCTGGAGATATTGTTGTGCACATGTGTGTGTGTGTGTGCACTCTCTTTTCTAAGGAATTATGAGAGCTTATGAGAACGAATTACGAATCGAATTATGAGAGCTAAGGATCTCATAATTCGATTCGACGGCAATCCGATACGACCGGAAAGAGTTCAGGCGCAGAACCAACGGTTTAACGTGCTTTCGAGGAACGTAGAACCGATCTAAGATTTGAACACAGAGGTCTTGTGTCTGCGGCCGTACATCTAGCCACTAGACCAACGAGGCAGTTACACACACACATTGTCACAATACAATAAACCATACAATATAAAGACAAAAATTACAAACAATAATTATGTCATAAATTAAATTAAATCAAATTAAATGAAGCAATGTCATGGATGTATTTATTGTCAATTTACACACTAATCCATTAATTTCAATTCCGATTTCTACATAAATTATTATTAGTTAGTACATGAATTATATTCCAATGATTCAAGTACTAACAGTCAACCCTACATTATATATCTGTATAGTAATTTTCAAAGCTGCCAGCAGTTTTTATATTAAAATATTAATAAAATTATAAACGTTACCTCGAGTTTGTATGTCCCGGGTAATAAAATACGCCAAAATTCTCCATATTTGGTGGTATGGTATGTAACGTCACGTCCCTTTACCCTTATGGAGGCCCGGTCTACCGGATTACCATTCTCATCCATGACGAAACCATGAGCACCGCGATGGGCTTCTGCCAAAAATTTTATGAGTGACTGGAAAGAAAAGATTCATTTAAGACTGATATTTTGAAACGTTTTATTTTGAATTAGGTTGTACACAAATGTAGGTAGGTATGTATTAATGACTTGGGCAGTTTCTTCTGCAAACCTTGAACGCGAAACGACATGGTATTGCTTTTTTAACAATAAATATTCTTAAAATTGTATTTAATAACTATTTGGTCCATTAACATTAATACTATTCCGTTATAATAAGTTTATTTTGTTTTATAATAATATATATATATATATATATATATATATATATATATATATATATATATATATATATATAATAAAAAGATAGTGAGTTTGTTTTTTTTTTATGTTATAGGCAGGCGGACGAACAAATGGGACACCTAATGGTAAGTGGTAACTCATAATACTCACTGGCTAACTCACCCTTCAAACTGGAACGCAACAACACTAAGTATTGCTGCTTAGAGGCAGAATATCTGATGAATGGGTGGCACCCACCCAGACGGGACTGCACAAAGCTCTAACACCAGTGTATTTGTTTAATACGATATCATGCATTAATTACTCAATTGTGATGATCGGTTGATGTATACACACTTTCAGGGTTACAGAAAAGGGCATTGGGTTACTACCATTGGGACCGATGTATATATTAATTGTTACAGTCGTAATCACGATGGGTAAATATGACTATTATGTATAAGATTAAATGTATATTATACTATATATTATTCGGCAAAAATAGTGAAAAGCTATAATTGAAAGAAATGTGTTTTGTTTATCTTTACAGTTTAATCTTTGAAGATACCACTATCTTATCGATATTATAATTTAACAAAGACTATATTAAATTTGTGCGTTTTATTTCTCGTTCAGTGAACAATCAGACATTGAAGATTCATTCCATACTTTAGTACCTACCTCTTAAATAATTACAATTAGAATTTTACAATGTGGTGTCGTATTTTGTTTTATTTTGTAATATTCCATAGTGCAGTTCTAATTAATGGTGAAATCAGAGAGGCAGTAGCGCATTTGATTTCAGAACATGTCAATGGGAGTATATATTTTACGGAGGCAAGTAATGGACTTCGTGTTTACGGCACAATAACGGGATTAAGTACTGGACAGTACGGTTTCCATGTACATGAGCTAGGAGACACGAGTACATGTATTGCGACGGGTGCGCACTTCAACCCTTACGGAAATTACCATGGCGGGCCAGATCACACCGTGCGTCACGTTGGCGATCTCGGAAACGTGCGGTTTGTCGGGAATACCGCAGTAATTGACTTCGTGGATAATGTCATAACACTTCGAGGTCGAAATAATATTTTAGGTCGTGGCTTGGTACTTCACGAACAGGAAGATGACCTGGGTTTAGGTGACCATGAGACCTCCTTAACGACTGGAAACGCTGGTGCGAGAATAGCGTGCGGTGTAATAGGAATACGATCACCATCCGATTGGAATTCCGGATTATCAGTTTATCCATCTTTATTGTTACTTTTTATCGGTCTGTTGTTTTTGACACTTAAATGATTGATTAATTATTTATATTTATTAATTTTATGTGTAATTTTGTACCTGTTTGTTGTCGTGCCAGTATTTATTGAGTTCGTGGGCCGGAGGATATTTGCAACAAGATATTTCCAAAGTTATTTCCATACATCCATGCCATAAGTAATTGTAATCCTGCATACCACCTGTAAAGAATATTTTTAATAATTACTGAATGATCTCTCACAGAAATGTCTTTGAATTAGAGTTTTAATTTTTCTAACATTAGGGAAATATTTTGAATTAAGAAGTAAATAAATTTGTCACCTAAAAATAGGTTATGTTTAATATGAATTTTGTTATATTAATATATTCTGTATTATTTATTGTGATTGCAGAAACCCACTAAGTTGTTATTTTCGCTTAAAGATACGATATTTTGATTCATTATTTTAATGTCAAAATCCAAAGATGATGAATCCGAAGATGTCTCATGAACTTATCTAGAAAAATGTACAGTGGTGTCTAAAATTGCCTCTCAATCGATTCCTGTAATAGTGATGCTCCTAAATTAAAGAATTTCGTAAGTGAAAAACAATTATATTCTTCAACTAAGCCTTAATTCAAAATCGACTATACAATATTGTGCCCAGCGTAGATTGATTCTAACTACGCGATCGCATTTACCATCACTTTCCAATCACCTTCTAATTTTCTAATTATAACTAAATTTAATTATCAAATAAATAAATGGTGAAATAAAAATGCAATTACCTACTTAAGTATATAAAGGTAACAAATAATTAAATGTCTAACTGTATGACCTTCGCCTAAATAAAATGATTATTTTTTAATATAAATAAAGAATTTATTACGGACTAGTTTTGTTTAATCTGTAAATTTTATAAGTAGTTATTAGTTGCTAAACATAATAACCTACTTATATATTTTTATGATTTCATACGAATTTGAAAAATATACATAATGTTAAATATATCTAGGTCAATTGGCTCAAAGACGAAAAGTTTCCATTCAATAGAACCAACTATGATCTCTCTTATCTTGTATATAGATGTAGAAATGATAAAATGTATTACAAAATAAATGATGAATGGCTTGCATTGTATTCTAAGAGAAAGAAAATTCAAGTTAAGTAACTACGTCCTTTTTTTAGGAACACATTTCTATTTTGAATTTTGAAGTCATAAGAAAGAAAATAATTTCAGTTAACTTACGTTAGGAAAGACATGTGACGAAAATTGTTATCTGGTTACCTGTTAGTGGGTACCAAGCAGCACCATTTGTGATTCCTTTCTCGAACCTTGACGAGCCGGACTTGCATGACACTCCTCGCGACATCTTAGCGTGGTTGTTTGAGTAAACGAGTGCGAGGTGACGGAAGACGTCGTCGTCCGGAGCGATAGACGGAGTGTGCGCGTAGTTTTGGAAAACTGCGTTTATTATGTTATATGTAGAAAAAAAATTAAAGTTAGTAATGTACTGTAATATCGATGTTTAAAATTGAAATAACTTATGTTCTTGTTATATATTTATTTGGTTGTAGGACGTTGTGCAAGCTCGTCTGGGTAGTTACCAGCTTTGTGAGTGAATCAGTGTTTGTGGTGCCTTGGTGATGTAAGGGATGGTTAATATTTCTAATGGTGGTCTATGTCTATGGGTAGCAGTGGTCATTTACCATCAGATGGCCCATTTGTTACAGGGCACATAGCTAGAGCTAAATGCTTCAGCTTAATATGGTATTAAACAATATATAGATAATATATAACTGATTTCTGTAATACAGGTCTTTGAGCCTAGCTCAGAAATCAGAGACTTCATTATAATTTCTTACTTTTCATGTGAATAAAGATGATTATTATTATTAAACATCGAATTTTAAATAGGTGGTTTTAATTAAAAATTAATACAATCCTTAGAATGAGAAGGTAGGTACGTCATCGACGCTAAACTAATGTGAACTTTTCGCATGCTTCTTATGCATATAGAAAATTTAAAATTATAATTATTCTGATAAAAAATATTTTATTATGTGTCTTGAATAAAATTGATCAATTCACCTGAGCATAATACCGATGATCTGCATATTCCTGATAAGCAGCAGGAAATAACATAAAAAATTGAGCATCTACTTTATATACTGAAAATAAATTACAAATTTATAATATTATAGTTACTAGCACTGGGCGTGTTGTCGAAGGGGTAAGAGGCGACGAGCGCGCCACCGTGCAGCGAGCCCGACACCACGAACTGTATCTTGCTGATCCATTCCTTCACCGCCTCCGTCTCCGGTTGCGGTTGCTTTGTATTCGCTTTGAAGAAGTCCGGGAAGTTGCGGTTTAAGTCATACCGGCGAGCATTATGTCTGTTTAAAATTATAATTTTTATGTAACATTGGGATGCATTCTATTTTTTTTAAGTTTGTTATGCTTAGGAAGTATATGATACGGTTCCACATTATCTGTAGAAGAAAATAAGAAAAAAAACACATAGTTTTTTTTTTAAATTTAAGGTAAGTGGCAATAAATATATTTTTGAAAATGTTAACAATTTCCACAATTGCGCCTTTTTATTATTTTAACACGTCTTTATAAACTTTCATCTGATTTGAACCTCATTTGAGTGTTCTAGTTTTATATTTTATTGTAATCAACAATTAGCAAAATCTCTCTTTACCTGCTAGAACTTATTAACTTGATCACCTCACTTTATCTCGATTTAAAATAAAAGCAATTGGAAATGTCGTTCTAAATGTGTGTATTATTTTTTAAGACTTATTTAAATTATCTATAATATTAACTAGTTTTCTACGTCAAGTACAAATAATTATTTAAACTAATGTTCATACTACAAATAGATTGCTAAATACCTACTAAGATTAGGTAGGTACCTATTTACTATGGCACTAACTTTTACCTATTTTGTTAAATTCACAAAAATGATGTCATAATCAGCCAAGCGAATGTATGTCAACATTGTCATTAGTTCTGGCATAGATTTTTAGTTATGATAATTATATCTATACATTGACTAAATATAACTACATAACGAAAAGTTGGGAATTTTTAGTACAAAGGATAATTTTGTTATTTTTTTTTATATACAGTTGATTAATAGTGTGTCCGTGGACGCCTTTAGGATAAATAAAGCAAATTCATTATCATATCAAGTGTAATTACAGGCACAAGGGACATAAAATCTTAGTTCCCAAGGTTGGTGGCGCATTGGCTATATAAGCGATGGTTGACATTTCTTACAATGCCAATGTCTAAGGGCGTTTGGTGACCACTTACCATCAGGTGGCCCATAAGCTCGTCCGCCTTCCTATTCTAAAAAAAAATCACTATTATACCGAGTAATACAAAATTGAATGATAAACGTCTTTTTTTGTTTAATTGGTTCAACGGTTGAATTTTCATCACCAACTTCTTTCTAACAACTCGTTGGATTTTACTGCATTTCTTTGCCATAGTCTAGTTTATTTATCCGGCATAGTTTTGAGTAGGTTATAATTATACTATGTAAGTATAATATTTAATTTAATAATAATAGAAAAAATATGTTTTATAATATAGTCGTCAAAAGGTGCCTTTAAGAATAGGTACTTCAAGTACTAATAAATCGTATCGTATATCAATAAGCATAACTTTGTATTTTATTTTGCTAGATTTAAACAAAAAGGAAAGATTAAATTATTATTAATTTAATTGAAAAACTAAATCAAACCGTATTAATTAACAAAGAAATATCACTGGTTGAATCTCTAATTTCTCATGTGTAAAGTCGGGATGTATAGTAAATAAATAAATGATAGATAGGTATAGCCTAGGTAAACTTTTTGTTTTTTAAAATAAACGCCTCAAAAATCCGGCCGGTTCTGGTGATTTTGTAAATAAACATAAAATAAACATACCTGCCGTGGATTGTATCACATTGTCCTTCACGGGAGATAAGAAAGCCATCGGGATTCATAGATGGCATCAAGTGAATTCTCGTATTCTCTAACAACCATTTTATGTATGAGTCTGTTTCATAGGCGGTGGCCAAATACTGGAAAAATAATTTTACCTTTAAAGTAAATGGTATTAGTATTGACGATATTGTTTTCAATTCTCGAATATGTTCTTTATTTACAATACACAAAAAATATATTGATTTTTTCTTAAATCTTATTGATATAAGGAAAAATAAATATATTAAGCATAATTTTATAGATACAATATAACCTAGTTGTATTAAAACGTATTTACATGTAACAAATGAAACAGTTTACTATAAATTTACGGTAATATTCATCATTCATTTAAAATATAACTTATATATATTTTTTTATAATGAATTATAGAGCGAAATACTATAAGGGATGTAACAAATATAGGTAGGTACCTATTTACTATGGCGTATGGTTAAATTCACAAAAATGATGCCATAATCAGTCAAGCGAATGTATGTTAACATTGGCTTTATATTTTTGTGGAGCTTACGAGTTACGGATATAATCTATAACGATTAAAATACGAATGATATAATTTGTAGATTACTTGTATGAGATGCAACAGCAGTTCGCGACCGACAGCCTCGTTGCCGTGAATGTTAGCCACGTACTTCACGTCAGGTTTTCCGATCATGTGTTCATACGGTGATGCCGAAACCACCATCACCCATAAATCACGACCTGTATAATCGCAGATGAATAAAATCATGCCTCACTTCACTTTGTGGAGTTTTTTTTAATATAAATATATTGTTTTTAACGACTCCGTGTAAATTAATTTTAAGCGGTAAATAATTATTTTATTTAAATATATTATTTTATGGCTTTGATATCTTATTATATAGATATTTGTGATATATAATAGCGCAATTTATATAATCTGTATAACAGCCATGGTTTTCTAGCCTTTCACGGTAGCATGCGCAAGCGATCCCCTGAAACGCTCCTCGTTAAAACGGAAGGAGTACCGCTGGTTTTTTAGTGGGTATTCCGATGTTCGGGGCACACTTGGCGCCTTAAACACCGGGGAGCCCTACTGTTCCCGTGTGGGAAACGCGTAATGCGTTTTTACAGCAATCAAAAAATGGTTTTTTTAGCATTTATTAGCAAATCCTTGTTTTAATGTAGGTACATACATATTTATTAAATATTTTTCTTATAAAATTAAATAAAACGATCTCGATTAATTGATTTGTTAATATTCATGGTTACATGGTCTACATTGTTACGAATCTACGCGTAAAAAATCATATGATTGTTAATTTAATTACCTTGTACGGATTTTCCGATTGAATAGAGGGCCGTAAGAGCAGGGTACCGAGCGGAGATGGCACGAAGATACCTCGTCATCTCTTCGTGATCATGGTATTTGAATTCCAGGTCTGGGCCAGTTTCTCGTGATTCTACTTCGCTTAGATTTGTAGACACGTCATCTTCTGTAAACAAAAAACTTATACCTATACAGATGAAGTAAGGCCAGTCAATTCAGCATGCTTTAACTTAATCCAATACTCTTAGAAGTACTACACTATTAATGACTTATTATTTTACAGATGTATGTCTGATATCATTGATTACTAATTGAATACTAGAATAACTTTTGAACCAATTGGCGCCATTAAAAGACTGATCTTGTTGCTCTTATAAATATAATTACTTATCAATTAAATTTAAGAATAATCCAAAGAAATAATATAATTATTCTCTACCTTGATATACGAATAGTAAAAAAAGTTTTTGTTGATTTTTATTTATTTAAAGTTAAAAGTGCAAACTTAGTTTTTGTCTCTTCAGCTCCGACGAAGTTCAATAATAGGAATAGGTTATAATTACCCGTTGCGTAACCTGCACTAGAAGGGTATTGTCCAAAGCTTCCTGTGACTATGTTCATCAGCAGAAAGACATTGACTGTCCATGATGTCCATTTTAAGCGCAAATTCATCTATAATAAATATAATTTAGTCTATTTTTAGTGTTATTTTCAATTATGATTATACACTATATCAATATTGAAATAGCTATCTATTCCCCGCGATTCGAACTTAAGTGAATGTGCTATTTCATAAATTCGCCGATCTGTGTAATAGCTCAAGAAGACGATTTGCCGAAGCGACACAAGACTTGCTATTTATTCATTTTTCGATTTTTCCATTTTATTTAGCAATTTTTTATATGATCAAAATTACCATCATCAAAATAAATTCATGCCAAGGATGTAATAAAGTTATATAATAATATATAATATCCTGGTACATTATTCACACACGGCCATCTGATTCCAAACTAAGCAGAGCTTGTACTATGCAAACCAGACAACTGATATACTACTTTATTTTTGTAAATACATACTTATATAGATAATTACACCCAGACCCAGGACAAACAGCCATGTTTATGCACACAAATGTTTGTCCTGGGTGGGAATTAAACCCACAGCCTTCGGCGTGAAAGGCAAGTATCTACCAACCACGCCAACCGGCTCGTGAAAAAAGTTATTAAAAATACAAATGAAAAAAGTTCAATGTAGTTCAATTTTATGCAATAACGATTAAATATCCTGGCTTGTATTAACATAACAGTGTAAGATTTAATATTAACTGAAAATGCCCAATTTGTACGATGTCAAATGACTTCTTTAAATACTAATTAATAGTTGCAACTGTAACGTACTGTAAAGTGTAACCAATCTCCGGACTGAGATTGTGAATATATTAACGTCTGAACTACAAGTAATAATAAGAGAAACCGCGGATTTTGCTGCCATTATAAAAGATATAAGCTTCTATTCATACGATGACATGAAAAACGCTTTACGAAAAGGGTCGGAAGAACATAAAGCTCTCATTTCCAAATTGAACAATTTACTTAGTGCAGTCAAAAATCTGGAATTAACTTTATCACAAAAACAACAAGGCTCTCGAAATTCACTGTTTATAAGAGCTTAAAATCTAATTAAAACTATTGAACAGATAAGTTGTGTAATAAATTTTTCCTTTGACGATGTAGCTTGCTATAGAGTAAAAAAAGAAAGAAAAATAAATTTATCACATAATTCAAGAATATTAGTATGCTGATTCGTCAACGTTAATCAACTGGAATTATATATATCGAAATGTTACCATGCGATTGATTGCGTGATGATGAATGAATGAATGATGATGCGTATTCGCGAAAAAGAAACAAATATTTTCAAATTATTATATTAATCCAATAAAATTAAAAGAATTTTAAGATCAAGTTAGACACCTTGGTGTTATAATAGATTTTGAAATGAAATTTAAAAGCAATATGAATAAAACTGTCCGTACTTGCTTTAAGATGCTTAACTTTACCTATCAACCGAATACAAGATTTAACATAATAACAGTATATGCTTTACCACGTGGAAGGACGCCCATGCGATGGACCGACCAAATAAAAACAACTGTTGGCGGTCCTTTGCATGAATGCACCAGGCTCACCACTAACAGGGACATATGGCGAAGGCTCGTGAGGCGAATAACATCTGCGCCATAACATCTAACTTCATGACGACCAAGACCGCTCTGACAAGAGTGTCACGACGAAGAAGAAGATGCTTAAAAAACTTTATACAATGCTTATATAATGCTTCAAAAACTTTATGGCAGCATTACTATCTAAATGATGTTGAAAGAATTTACATCTAGTCTTGTTTACATTATTAATTCTGTACGAAACTGAAAACATATAATGTATGAGGACAGGTTTAATCTCTTTTAAATGGACTTATTAAACAACCCTCAAATTAATGTTTCTTTATAAAATGTGTACCTAACTTAATATCTAAAATTGGACTACAAGTTGCTAGCTGCTCGTAAGCTTAGGTTTTAGGCCAACCATTTTATTTTTAATTAAGACAGGATTAATTTGGACAAATCTCGCTTTTAAACAGAGTTTTAAGAAACTACAATTATATCTTTCGCAAGTATACTGATACAGATATATTTTCTAATACAATGTACAATTTCAAAAATTATCATTATCAAGGTTATCATGTAGTTTTTATGTAGTACGTTTTATCTTTTTATAATTTTAACAAAGCGTATGTACCAAATATTATTTAATATTTAAAATTTAAAAATGATACATCATCATAAGCATGAAATGCATAATATGCCCTTAATTTAGAGTAGTATAGAAAAAAAGTAATTGCTTAATATATATTTTTTTGTAATTAAGTTGTGTGTCCTCTGGTTAGTAAGCTTATTCAATAAATAAAAATAAAATAAGTAATAACGATTGTACAAATTTAGGATATACTTGTTTAATTTTCTTTTCTAATACTTTTTCGAAACATGCTTTCTTTTTTTTTTGGATACTTTGCGCGAGCGCAACCGGTCTATTATTCAAGGTCACTAGGTCAGTGGACCACCCTCAGTCACAGTGCATCGACCTTAACTTCAAAATTAAATACCGCTGTACCTTCCTGCCCTCTAATTTTCTCGATGATGGTAGCGGTGCAGTGTAATTTACATTGATGTATTGATTGATCAAGTGAAATTAATCTCTGATTTAAATATTTGATGCTTAATAAAGTCAAATCTATTTCGTTTTATATAAATTAGTTATTATGATTTTATACTATTTTATTGCTCGTAAGATTTAATACTGATCAGATCAAAACAGAATATCAATATAATAATACAAGAAATTCGCTTTTGAATTCATTAGACCGGACGGAACCAGGGTTTGACTTTCTTTTCGTTGTTCGATATTGACACGGTAACCCTAATGTCAAATTATTGTGACTTTTTAAAACTCTCGTTTTTACTTGATTCGTCTCAAAATTTAAAATCAATTACATAGTGTCAGAATAATAAATAAAAAAAGATATTCAAATTGAATCCTTAAGAATACCTAAACATGCGCTACTAAAAGAGTAAATCATGTTTGTAGGTTTTTATGTTTAGTATTGTAACTGAAATATAAATATAATCTCAAAGAAAAACCGTAAAATTGCCAAGTATTTTCTAACATTTCATATTGGACGTTGAATATTCAGCGCACTTTTTAATCAGTGAAAGTATTGTGATTTAAATTTATGTATGTGACACAACAACACTGACTTTTATTCACTGGAATATCTGGGACTTATAAAAATTTATTATTTACTTATTTTATTTGTTTTCCTCATATAGTTTGTTCTAGAAATAATGAAGTTTTATTAATGTCAGTGGATTAAGTACGAGTTCTTAAGCCTTTATAGCTAGTGTATCACGTGTAGTCGTAATTCCCAAATATTTTTTGTAATTTTGACCATCATTGACACTTTATATGTCTACAGTGTTGTATAACTTTAATCCTCTTCCTTTTGTTATAAATACTAAAAAAATTAGTACGACGACCCACGACGATTATTGAAGTTCACATATGAATACCTATATAAACTTAAGTACTATGTATATTTAAAATAAAATCATTTGATAGTATTTTAAAGAAAACTAGTCTGCATGAATTGATTAAAACTGTACATTTTTTTTACTTATACGGCAAGACACGTTTACAAGCAACTTTACATAAATAATTAATTAATGCTGAACTTCACAATCCAATAAATAATTATGTGGTTAATTCTTTTTTAGAAGATCTCTTCTAATAAGCGTATGTATTTCTTGATAAAGTTTGTTTTTAAGTTAACTATAGTAAAGGTAATTAAACAAAATTGATACAAATATAAAGAAATGTGAAACACTTACCTTTAAAGTTGTAAGCGCCGGGTTGCTATACTGCTACAAACTTTTTGTTGTCATTGATAGTTACGATGTACTCTTATAACATATAAAAGGAATGCGACCGCGTAAATTTCGAAACTTATTGTACCGATAAAATGGTAGCTTTGATAGGTCCTTGCCAGGGAGCGAACGAGACTCGACTGGCAGCCGCGTCGCTTAGTTGCTGCTGCTAACCATGAGCACGGCATCATCTGCGTCATCCATGCCGCCACACGACCGTAAAGTGCTTTCTCTCAAAACAGTACATCTAAAACTAATCGTAATCCCAAGGAATAAGGTTTACTTCTTTTTTAGGTACGCGGAAAATCCTAAAATTAGGTATTTTCTTCTTTACGACTGTGGTTATAAAATTGAATTTACTAAATTAACTAATAGACTTGAAGTGACGTAGCTTCACGCCTTCTCATCTGGCACTTTTCCCGCGGATAGAGTTTCTTTCTCGTCTACTCGATATATAATATGAGAAAATTCTAAGTGAAACTTAATAAGTCTACATTGTTTGGGTCCACTTACTTTTAACTTGTCCATTATATACGTGCTTACCTTTTAAAGACTAAACTAAAAGCTTTATTAAACTTTAAGAAATGTGTCAGTTTCGAGCGAAGTACATAAGTTATTACATATTTATTAACAAAATTAAATGAGTACTCTGACCTCTTGCCAGTGCTTATACGTTATGTTTGTTAATCCAGTAGTAACTTGTAATTAAATTGAATAAATGTATAAAGTATAATCAAACCTTTAAGTTATATATAATGTATTTATTATCTTTGTTGCAAATCTATTAAAAAAAATAATTAGTCTAGTACATTTTCAGTTAGAGTTTTAAAAGAAACCTCTTATTTTAGATATTCCGTCTAAGCATGCTTATTAGCTTGTTACTTACATTAACACAGTATAAACTGTTAATGTGTTTGCACTGTAAATTACTTTGTGTCTACTTTTATTTTATATAAATAGGATTGAAAAAGGTATTCGTAGCCATTTTCCAAGTTGTGTTAAGTATTACCTTGGTTTCGAGGTCTCTCATCCCCAGCAAATATGGGTCAAGGTTAAAAAGTTCTATTTCCAACAAATCCTACCTTCCAATTAAACATATTCTCTCAACTGAACGTCAACTTTACGAGAACGTGGTTCCACCTGACCTCAAGATAAATTATACTTACTATTTGTGTCTCAACTTCACTTCTATTATTAAACTAACTTTGTCCATGGCATCGTTTGCATACAATTAAAAAGAAGCATTGGAGCATAATCCAATATAAGCTCCAGCGTGGGGTTGTGGACATAAATATAGCAGTAGAGAGGACATAAAGTGTGACATCCGATATATGCATCCTCATTCCTCACGACGTTTTACTTCATCACATAGCTAAAGATCTTGAATTATAAAGGTGAAAACTCAGTGGTGCTTGTCGGGATAAAAACTTGAACTTGAGTTAAGACCTAGATGTTTTGTCCATTAAGACATATTGGGTCTACATCTTTATCTTTTTGTATATTCTCTATTTTACGAGGATTTATTATATTTATACAGTGATAGGTCAAAAAAAATGTATGTGGACACGATAAATTTTGCTAGGCACTATAACACACAAGATGCACCAACGCCAAAAAATTTCGTTTCATTGTCGGGGTTTTTAAAAATCTTTAAATTATCTGCAATATCTTCATTTCATTAGAGTAGAGACAGACTGTCTGGAACACTGAAGACAAAAATATAAAACATTGCGATTGAAAAATTGAAGTGTTTGAATTTGAAGCTGTGCTATATAAAATCAGCAGTTTCATCCTAATCTTTAAAGGCGCGAGGCGTTTTTAACCGCGAGGCCGTAAGCCACGTGGCCCACGCCTTATGTCGCCTCTGTATTTATATGCTAGCTTATAAACTGTTTAATTTTCCAACAATTAAAAAACAGTATTAATATTATCACTACGCTAGGTATTCTCCGCACCTTAAATTCTTTACATTTTCCGGGATAAATACTCGGGATTGAATTCAGGGTATTGAGATTCACAACCGCTTAAACTAGCCACGACTTAAACGGAACAGTTATTAGGTAATATATTACTATTATATGATATTATTATATACATTAAAGATACTAAAAAAATTAGTACGACGACCCACGACGATTATTGAAGTTCACATATGAATACCTATATAAACTTAAGTACTATGTATATTTAAAATAAAATCATTTGATAGTATTTTAAAGAAAACTAGTCTGCATGAATTGATTAAAACTGTACATTTTTTTTACTTATACGGCAAGACAGCTGTATAGTATGCGTAATATATATATATATATATATATTTACAAGTAATTGAGTAATTGTACATTTTGATGTAAAAAATATAGCATTATATTTTCGTGCTATTTAAAAAAACTTAAACTAACATGACACTTATTGTATTTGTTACAATATAATAATTTTCGTTTCAGAGGTACGTTGACCCAGAACGTGTTCCCATCTAAAGTGAAAACACATTCACTTATCGGTCCAAGTCAAATAATATCTGTTGATCAAGGTAGCAATTATAGGTAGGTATTAAAATTCTAATTTCGTTATTCAATATAATAAGCTGGGGCATCTCCCAGCGGTAAGAACGCGTGAATCTTAATCGATGATCGTGGGTTCAAACCTGGGCAAGCGCCACTGAATTTTCATGTGCTTAATTTGTGATTATAATTCATCTCGCGCTTTACGGTGAAGGAAAACATCGTGAGGAAACCTGCATGTGTCTAATTTCATTAAAATTCTGCCACATTTTTATTCTACCAACCCGCATTGGAGCAGCGTGGTGGAATAAGCTCCCAACCTTCTCCTCAAAAAGATAAGAGGAGGCCTTTAGCCCAGCAGTGGGACATTTACAGGCTGTTACGGTACAGAATTCAATAAAGAATCATTACGCTTAATTATTCATAGCAAAATTAAAATGTAACATCGACTTGAAAAAATATTACTCAGACCTGAAAAAAGCTGATGAAAGAAACTCCGCGAGTTTTTTGTTTTAATATAATTGTCCACACAGACGGTGTGAACAAAAGAGGAATATTTAGTTTTAATTCATTATATTTTCTAAGAAAGTATATACTTACTACCTTGATACCTATATACTTTCTTGGAATATATAGGGTTATTTGAACGGGCGCGCAGCTTAATAACTTGATTCTTAGTAGTATGAAAGGTTAAAAGTTAAATAAATGGTAGAAGGAAAATCTTTATTTAGCTCAGACCGACGCGGGTGTAATAAATTGTGGGTAATTATGTTAAACCTTATCGTATCGCTCCCATTAGACTCGTCTTTGATTTCAATTTAAAATATTCTGATGTCTGCGTCATCTGATTTGATCATGCCATTTCATAAACATAATAAAAAACATAAACGATTTTCTCAGAAATTATAACGTACATATCTACTGTTAACACCAGTAAATAAGTATAAACTTATAACTAGTATTGACCGATTACGCAGGGTTAGTATAATATAATAGGGCAAAGTCTTTTGTGGGACAATGTTTAATGGATCCCAAAAACGTTCAAAAATATTCTTTCAAAAGAATATTACAAAACCCATGATTTTTATTTAGATGATTTCAAATAAAAATTTCAATTATAAATATGAAATATTAAAAAAAACCCACTGAGATTCTTCTGCCGATTATTCTCAGATAAGTGTCACACATCACATGTTAAATAAAAAAAATTACTTTTGATTCTTACCATGTGCAATATGTGCGGTCATAATTTGTAAGGAAACTATTTTAAATTTTTAATTCTTGATATTCATAATTATTATGTAAATACGTCTTTTCTATTACTTGTAGCTATATAATTATTTTCTGCCTCGTTGGTCCAGTGGCTTGATGTAAGGCCACGTACCCGGTAGTCCTGGGTTCAATTCCCAGGTCGGGCCAATAAAAAGTTGTTGGGTTTTTCTGTCAGAAAATTCTCAGTAGCAGCCCGGAGTCTGGAAATTGGAAGTGTATCACTCCCGTGCCTCGGAAAACACTGAAAGCCGTTGGTCCTGCGCTTGAACTCTTTCCGATCGTGTCGGATTGCCGTCCCATCGGATTATGTGAGTTAGGGAATAGAGAGCGCACCTGTTTGCGCACACATTTGTGCACTATAATATCTCCTGCATAGTTGGCTAATCTCTCTTGAGATTGGCCGCCGTGGCGGAAATCGGTCTGGAGGACAATAGAATAGAATAATTTTTGTATTATACGTATAAGAGTTTGTAATAAATATTAACGAAAATAACGTAGTTCCATATAGTGCAGTAAGTAGTAAGCAAAGGCTTTCTTTAAAAAAAAAAAGACGATATTTTTAAGTAATAATTATAAGAGTATTGCTGATCCATTTATATTTATACACACATATTTAAGAATACACGAAACATGACTGATTTTTTATTCGACTTCAGTCATCGGCCACGACTGTTGGTTGTGTATAATGGTAATTTATATAAGATGATAATCCCAAATATTTATTTTGGGAAAATATTATAATTTTAGTATACTTTTAAACAAACTAAGAATATATATATAATAATTAGGGAAGGCAGGCAGATATCTCAAAACTCAATAAAACATTTTTTTTCTTTGTGAAATTTCACTTTTTGAGTATCTTTTTCACTGTGTGATTTGAGTGTGTTCAGTGATTGAGTTTGTGTGCATTGGAGTTGCTACCTCTAGGCTACCTAGGGTTCACATGAATATTAAAAGTAGCAGAAACTTAATCGCGGCAAAATACTAACGCTTTGTAGGTTTAACAATTAGTGACCTTGTTATTAATAAAATCAAAATGTTTATATTACCGCAATTCATCATAGACCAACATTATTTTTATATTACCAGTAAATAGATTTCCAAATAATTTCGTTTTATTTCTGCTTGCGTATATTTTATTATAACTATTATATTATATAAGTATATTTCATTTTATTATACTACATTAAATGAAATAGAAAATTGTTAAAAGATGATAAGTTACATATATTTTATTAATATGAAGTTCTGAACCAACGTTATTCCCTAGTACAGATAAAAAAATTTAAAGCAATCATTTTAGGTAAAATATTAATAACACAAACCTCGACCTTGACAGTATTGAAACGCCCTTAATACATCTAGGGCAACGTAGAAATAGAGAAAATGCAAAGCAGTTCGCTCGAGCGGGGTAGAGGGTAGTCGTGCATGCGCTTAAAGCTCTGCATTATCGATTTTTCTCCGCCCTGTAACTAAAAATTGCGCGCGCCAGGGACGCGAAACGTGTGGCCTCTCGCGCAGAACCGGGGCCGGGCGCAGGGGAGGGTTTTCGAGGACGCGAGCTCACCCCGGACCCTCAGATTATATAACGTAGACGCACAGGACGGCGCACAAACAATGTGATTTAATTTTACCAATTTTTTTTCTACTGTTTTAGATTATACAATATTTAGGATTAGGCTCGTGATATATTGTAGTTTTCGCGCGACTTTTTTTTATTTTAGTGACATTTTTGATGTGTAGTTTTAAATAATGTCGACATGTATCCGAAGCTATACCGGTAGTTATTTAATAAGATAACAATAGTTTATAGTGAATTTTACTCTGATACTGAATATTAAGCACACCATGAATGTTATAAGATGAAATGTTAATATAAATTGAATTACTTTCAATACGTGAAAGAAAAATATTTAGTGTGAATTTTGGTGAAGTCGAATCGATCACCTGGGAAAATGTTAATATTGAGAAGGTTAAAGAAATATGATAAAATGAAAGGAAAAACGTCGTGAAAATTTAATCATAATTTTCGCTACTTTACTTCATATATAGTTTGTGGAAGAAAAAGAAGCCAGACAACACAAAGATGAACGGTGAGATTTATGTATTCATTATTTTCTTTTTAAGATACATATGAATGTTTTGGTTTCTCATGTCTTTTTCTATAAAATGAAAATAAATGAGACTGTGCTGTTACAACTACATTACAATTAAATTTAGACAATTTTCATATTTATTGTCAAATTCGATGTTTTTGTTGTTTTGAGCCTTTTTAAAAAAGTCATGATAACCCATGGTAGCAAATTATTAGCATCAAATCATACTAGATTTGATGCTAATACTTTGAAAATCTGAATATAATCTTTTGCGAGAAGTAACATGCAACAATGTGACGTATGTGACGTGAATAGTTTCGCGTTAGGCAAACACAATTATTTCTTTGTTATTATAAGTTTAACAACAATATGGAATGAATTTATTTTGTGACATTATCAGTCGAAATACTAATAAATTTAGAATAAGATTTGAAAAAAACACTTGTTATACCGTCTTTGGTGTATTTTAAGATGCTAGAGGCTCCAGACCTCAGGTATCAGGATCCAACCTACGAATTTCATATCGCTAGACTGCTAGAGTGAACTTATTGAGGTTAGCAAATATATTCAAACTTTATTCAAAATTTTAGTAATCTTAAAAAGATGTTGTAGACTACATTTTTAAATATATTATTTTCAATGTATATATTTTTACAGTTAAAACATATATTTATTATTTACCATTTAACTAAACTAAAACGATGTATGTATACAGATAGAAAGAGCATATTTATACTTCACTTGTTAGGGCTAGTGATACAGTATAGGTAATAATTACAGGCACAAGGGACATAACTTCTTATTTCCAAAGGATGGCCGCATTGACTGTGTAAGAAATGGTTAATATTTATAACGATTCCAAAATCGGTTAGTTTATTCATATAAAAGTTTTATATTATTTTACGTACCAAGCCAACTCTTTTGCACCCGTCACGTCTTTATCTCACGCTGCCTAACTAATGCTACTAATGCTATGTAAAATAGGCATATATTACGTGAAATTACACTACGAAATTAAAGCTAAAAGCAAAAAGGGTCAAAGTAAAGTTAGTATATACTTCCACGTTTCACATATAGGTTATATATTACATCATTTTGAGCTAAAGCTTAAGCCTTAATATGCGGGCGAAATCGGAAGTGCTACCCTTAGGTTGAAAAAATATCTTAAAAGACTTTTCGAATTTATATTATTTATATGTTGTGTTCAAATATTTTTTTTATTTAATTATAATATTTTTCTAGATATTTACTGTAGAATAACATCACAGTTTTGACTCATCATCATTAAACGATTCAAAATTTGAAACCGAATAATCTCATATCATATGTGTCATCTATTTTATACGTGACATTAGCAGGATATTTTGCGCTCAAATAGCGTAGATACACGCCAGAAAAGGAAAAAAAAAACTTCGAAAATGTACGAAAACTCATAATTTTAAAGAGCGTAGTTTCTTCTAGCAGAAGAATTGATTTAGACAGTTTATGGCAAAGCAAATTTAAATACTAATAAAAGATTGTTAAATTATTTTTTAGAAAAAAAATTAATAAGAACAAATAAGCAATATTGCATACTTTTACTCAACATGTAGGTACAAAACGTTCTTATTCGATTTTGAAAAGAAGTATTTTCCGAAATACTTGTAGGTATGCCACCTATCATTTTAAAATATCAGATTTTGTATAGATAATTTAAATTATTCGTGTATACAATAATAAGAAACAATACGACAACAATATACCATGATAACGTTTATAGACAGATATGTTTATTAAAACTAAATATTAAACAAAGTTTAATGTTGCTCTACGTGATGCAATGAATAGAATGCATTCGTTTGATTTACAATCAAATTTAAATTCAAATTTATTAATATTCACTTCTACTTATTAGATTAATGAAAATATAAGTAGGTAATTAAATAAAAACAGAATAATTAATAATAATGACAGTACATTAATTATTGTTGTCCAATTTTACAAACAAGAGTATAAATCTATTTGACTTTGAAAAAAAAGTATAACTTTTTTGACAATATTTAGTGCATGAACACGTTAATATTAATTTAATTTGAATTGCCGTTAATTAATGACGTAATGTCATATCTATCTAAATCTTACGAGTGACAATAGAAGTTGTCGCTCGAACAAAGTATGTGCTATGGTGCTATCGTGCAGTTGCGTCGCGATCGTAGTACTGGTAGAGCGCGCGAGTGGCTGCCACCGGCGCCTGCGCTGCTCAATGTATCATTTCCGTAATATCCAAATACGTAAATTCCTGAATGAAAGTAAATAATTTATTTTATATTGTGTAAAGTTTTATTCCATTATTCGTAAATTTCCCGTGTTTTTATTCTATCTTTAATGCAATATGTCAGCACAGTAACACAAAAAAGTTATACAACCCATTCGTGGAAAAACATAAAGTCAACATTTCCAGTAATGGAGAAGAGCGATTCATATGCAATCTTAGACATAAATATTTGCGATAAGGATTCAGCACAAGCAGATAATAATCATAATAAAAATAAGACATCTCTCACTACTGTAATAAAAATACGTAAGTTTTTTTAATACGTAAATACTTATTAATATATATTTAGTAATAATTATCTTAATAATCTCTCTGTTTCCATAACATCCAATATTATTAGTCTCACGTTTTAGTATATTATACACAACAATGGCATTATATATTTTTTGTTTGTATGTAAGTATATCGGAAATCATATACAGTCTTACTATTGTCTATTAAGATCGTGTGAGTGGGATTTGCTCTAAATTGATACATTGATTGACTTTTTTTATTCTATAACGCACGATACGGAAGCGTCAGCAGAATTTTTTGAAATATTAACAATTATGGAAACTGTTGCAAGTCTTGTATTTTGGTGTAATAAAATAGTTTCACTAATTATAACGACAGCATAACATGTTCCATTGATGAGCACGTACGTCGTTTCCGCTCGTTGTCCTTAATATTTGATGCGCACGCACTGTGTCCCTGGGCTCTGGTACTCAGGAAACCCGACGTGTTCCACTTCGTCGCGCCCATTGCACTGAGACTCAGCTCTTGCATCTTCACAAAAGAACAACATAATTTGCGTAGGCAACGTAACTAGCGCTTTCTCGTCTTGTTTATATAAAAAATCGTCCTGTGTAGTCACTATTATCTGCAGGATGTCGCCGACTACATACTTCCGCAATAGTTTGCAGTAATCAAATAAGAATACTAACCCGCGTGCTCTGTTGCGTTTGTTGCGATCATATTTTAGATAAATTATACATGAGTCAGTTATGTTACACTACCTTCGATAAAATTTGTTATAACTTCTATTTTGTTCTTTAAATTCTTGCATATAAACATTTGTTAACAGAAAGAGAACGTGGAGAACGCGATTACATAGGATTTGCGACCCTACCAGAGCAAGTACATCGCAAATCTGTCAAAAGAGGTTTCGACTTTACACTAATGGTTGTTGGAGAATCTGGGCTTGGCAAGTCGACTTTGATCAATAGTCTTTTTCTTGGAGATCTTTACAAAAATAGAAAAATATCCGATGTTCAAGGTAAGTTTTAGAAAATTAAAAACGACGACATATTCAACGTAGCTCGTTTCTCTTTCAAAAATATTCTTTCGTACTAAGAAGTACAGTTTCGTACAAAACAGATCAAGGAACATATACAATATATTATACATTTAAAAGCTGCCAGTCTTTATTACGAATGCGGAAGTCCGTTCTAATAAATAAATAAGTTGACTTTCTGGGACGCATCCGTGACTTTGTACGGAAATTTGCATAAGGAATAAGATTTCTATGTGTTACTTTTGAGTGTATTTTAAGTTTATTGAGATGTGATTTAAATTCTTGCAACAGATAGAATAGAAAAAACAACGACAATAGAGAAAAAAACAATGGAGATTGAGGAGCGTGGAGTAAAGCTTCGATTGACAATAGTAGATACGCCCGGTTTTGGAGATGCCATCAATTGCGAAGAGTCGTGGCGGGTGTGCTCTGCATACGTCGATGAACAGTTTCGACAGTACTTCACTGACGAAAGTGGGCTTAACAGACGACACATGCAGGATAATCGAGTACATTGTTGCCTTTACTTTGTCCCGCCATGGGCTCACAGGTAAATAATTTGTTTTAATTAAAACATTTATTACTTTTTATTTGAAAACATCATATTAATTTATCTATATGTGATGTATACTCTAACTTTGTCACATCTTTCCTTAAAAACACGTTTTGGCTTGGTCTGTATTATAAACATGTATTATATTTCACGTACATAATATAGGAATATGTTAAGAAATCATGTATGTATTTATATGTATAAATCAAAACAGTTTTAGTTTTGCATATGTGTGTAAATGTATCTCCCTATACGTACATCACGATTAAATAAGACTCAAATATTTCTTAAACAAATTTCTTGTTTGTTCTTTGTTTTATTTTAAACTAGCTACCCGTGCCAATTTCGCACTGGTAGGATAAGGGTGTACATAAAACGTTTATATCGTAATACATATATCAAAAAGCATGATTTTTTCAGACATCTTCAACAATCATAGTCATATTTCAATCATTTTACACAAAACCTTAATGAATTATGCATCTAAGCATTCCACATGAATCACTCCATCAATTAGTGAACCGAATCAATATCCGTTTTCTAGTTTTTTTAGTTTATAACGTTCAGACAGACTCGGCGAGGAGACTTTGTTTTATAATTTGTAGTGATATATAAACAAATTATAACGATATTGAAGACACGGTTAAAACTTGAATTCCTGAATGTTGATGACAGAATTTATATAGCTGCCTTTAGGTGCGATAATATTATCGTCAATAAAATCTTGTTGTGTTAATATCTCTGATAGCGTTCCTTAGCATTTCGATTGATTAATGTTTGTTAACAACAGATAATAACTATGAATCAATAAACATGATTGGTATGAAGTGATTATATACAATTGATCATTTTGCTTAATAAACATTAATAGATTACTTTCTTTGCAAAACTTAAAATATTAAAACTAACTGTAAAATTATGTAAGTAATGAAATAAATTAAACTAAAACAAATAAGCTTTTTTGAGTCACATATATATGACTCTTTTAGTTTTTACAAGCTTTTATTGAATTTGCAATATTTGAGTGGAATGGAATCTTGCAACTCAATTTTAAAGCAGATATCTTTAACCGATTGAACTGAAATTTTGTATACACGTTTAGTTCCAATGACAATGCACGGTTAGCTGTGTGACGTCATTCTAAATCCAACATGGCGGAACACCGAAGATGGCGGACTAGTTATTTTTAATGCACTTCTACAATATGGGTATCAAATGAAAGGGCTTTTTGAGAATAAGAATGCGAGTTAAACTCTGTTGCTCCAATCCGTCTGAAATTCTGAGGTTTTTGGAGACTTCGATTATGATATTGAGGTCAAATTGTTCGAGTCTGTAGCATCGCTAAGTCAACTTTGACTTGGGTTATTTGGCGAGATAGGTGTTAACAGCATTGGTTTGTAACCTGTCTAGGAGAAGGATAGCCCCAAATTCAAATTCGGAACTGTGTTTCAAACAAGTAAGGCACAAACAAGTAAGCTTCAAGCTGAAATAAGTGGCGCATTCCTCCAAACATCCAAGTCAAGGTGAGGCTGTGCCGAGATCTGAGTTACATGTAACATGATATCGTGAACGTACCGCTTCAGGGCACCGTTGCAAACCCTGTTGTATATTAGCTCTAAACGAAGCTCTGGGAGGGTCGACGAATATTTCTTCGGTACTCGTGGGAACAACTTAGGAAAAACAGAAACATCAACACAAAGGCAGAGAAACTCCGATGACTCAGCAAAAAGCATGGTCAGGACAGTAGTGAAACACACACTCAACGACAGTTGAAACTTGATAAGGCTAAGCAACGTATGCAACGCAATTAATAGCAGCGGAATCACAGGAAGAACACGACGCACGAATTGCAAAAATTCGTCAACACATATCTGAAATACAAGAAACCGAATCAGTTGAACAACAAAAGGTTCGTATCAGCGCTTTACGAGAGCATAACTCTTAAATACGAACAGCAGAAAAGACGCAAACTTCTAACAAAACCATAAATGTATTCTGTGACTTCCGTAGAGCACAAATATATGTTACTGACATCCGTCCATCCGTATAGACTTCAGTAAAGACGGTGTTCATCTCGTCCAAAATATAGTCACGGCACTGCAAAACAAAGAATACTGCCAATTATATTATGTTGGGCTTGCACAGTAAACAAAATACTGGGTAGTACTGTCGACCATGACGTTGTATACTTAGGCTCGAAGCTCTTCGCTGTTGATCAAGCATACGTAATCGTAAAATCCTTAGAAGGCCTTCTTATTGAAGAGCTAGACTTTTCGAAATTAACCGGCAAACGACCTTGCAACATTGCATCGCGTTGCATGAGATGAACAGACTGAGAAACCTGTCCAGCGATAACTATAAATTAAAAAAGAAGTTAAGAGTAAAAAAAACCTTTTTAAAAAGAAACTATTTAAATGCACTAAAAAGAATAAGATAAACTTTTCCTTTAAAACTTTTACTATCAATTTATAATGTCACCTCTTTTTTGATTAATTACTTTGTTTATTTTAAATTTGTTAAAGCATATTATTGATATTGTACAAGACTATACAGAGGCTACTAATTAGCTTAAAATTTCTATTTTAATTTTACCAGGACGTATAAAGTTAAGTGTACATAGTAATTGCGTATATTTGATTGACGAAAAATAGTTCCTCCGAGTTTCTTGATGGTTCTTCTTGCTCCACAACTTTCTCCTCAAAAGGGAGAGGAGGCCTTAGCCCAGCAGTGGGACATTAACAGGCTGTTACTGTTACTTTACTTCTTGGTCGAAGCAATCCATATTCCGAGCCGGTGTTTGAATGAAAATTCAATTTGATCTTGTTAAATGACAATTCAAAAATGCCTGCAAGATCCTACTTGATTAAAGTATATTCTGATTTTAATTTTATATAAGCACCTTGACGATTGAGCTAAGCTCGGCTCTAATAATTATTCATAAAAATATATACATATTTTTAAGAACAAGACCTTAAATACAAAATTTGAAACAAGTCGTTAGAACCGTTTCCGAGATAAATATATTTATACACCTATACAAAACTTTTTACTATATAAATGTAAAGCAGTCCCACTATTAATACAACTATGTTAAGCAACCTTATATTGAATGATAATAGAAAAAACTTCTGATACTTAACAATGAATTACGTAATTAAATCATGATATATACTTATGTGCTTATCATTTATTTTTAACTTTCAATAATAATTATTATTAAATTTCAAAGTTTTTTTTAGTTTGCGTCAAGTAGATCTGGAGATGATGAGACGGCTACATCGTAAAGTTAATATTGTAGTGGTGATTGCAAAAGCGGATTCCCTCACTGCTGCAGAGGTGAAGCGGCTGAAGACGCGCATACTTAACGATCTGGAAGAGCATCAGATTCAGGTAAAATAATAAATTATTTGTACAATTTAATTATGGTGAAAATATCATTGTACCTTTTTTATATCAACAAAATTCGCATACTTAGTTATTTATTACGATTTAATTCAATATTACTTTAATTTTGGTGTATTTTTAATTTCGCTGATTGATTTTAAAATCCTCTTAGCTTAGCGTACGTGCTTATACTAAATTCATTTAACTTTATTTAGACGCAATAGCATTTGTTTTATCTTTATATTTGAAAATAGAATTTTTTATTAAAAAAAAGTATTCTTAAAAAAATGATACCGTAGGATTTATTTCGTCGTTTGAAAGATTTATTTTTCATGGCTGCCTTTCGAGAATCTAACGAGATCTTTTATATACCTTGGTGTTTTAGGTATATCAATTCCCAGAATGCGATAGCGACGAGGACGAAGAGTTCAAACAACAAGATCGTGAACTTAAAGCTGCGGCGCCTTTCGCCGTCGTGTCGTCCGACACCGTGCTGGAGGTCGGCGGGAAGCGCGTGCGCGGCCGACAGTACCCCTGGGGCATAGTCGACGGTAACTCGACTTTTCAGATTATTCGGGTTTTTCCTGATGCTATAGAGAGAGCTGCATATTATATCTACTGCAAAACTTGAACGATTTTATAAAACCTGCTTTGCAAACCTGTTAAATACATACATACAATGTGTAATATACACGATAAGGAAAATTTTATAATAATTAATTATCTCATAAACAGTGGAAAATCCCCGGCACTCGGATTTCACGAAACTGCGGACAATGCTGATCTCAACTCACATGCAAGATTTAAAGGACGTTACACAGGACGTCCATTACGAAAACTTCCGCGCCCAATGCATTTCACAGATATCACAACATGCAATGCGAGAAAGAGGGTAAGGCTACATTTCATATTGATAATTAGTCATCAGTATCGTTCGCTTGAAAATATGTTCTGTTGCATTCATCTCTATCTCTAATCATATCCTCAATTACCTTCGTATCGGATATGTCTTTCACACAGTTCATTAATCTTTTTTTGGTCTAACTCTTATTAAAAAAAAAACATTTCTTATTTATATAGCTAAGTCAACCCACATAATAAATTAATAGTCCGAAATTAAGTGAAAAATTTTCACAAAATGTCCGTTTTGATTACTTCTTGTTCGTCAACAGAAAGCTGAAGAGAGATTCGATGGGCAATAACACTGAAGTTGTATTTACGGACACCGACCGATTACTTCTACAAAAAGATGAGGAGGTATTTGCATTTAATTTAATTATATAGTATATATGAGTGAAACAATCAAGTGTTTACCTATATACCTACTAAATATATATTTGTTTAGGTAAACTATTCTACATAATATAATTTTCTGAACAACTTAGCTACTTATAATGAGAATAATTCTGACATTTTATTTAATTTAAATAGTTTTTATGAGAAGACTATTTTATTATACATTAATTTTAAGGAAGTACTATTAAATACAAATATAAACATCTTTATAACATTTCATGATTATCGCAACATAGGACTACCTTGGACCTCGTACGTACAGAACATGGTGCATGGTTTTCAGTAAAAGCATTACTTCCAACCATAAACTTAATATAACAGCTATTAGATATAGAATTTGATTACATAATATCATTCCAAGTAGGCTAACGTACATCCTAACACATAAAATATTAAATAAGACGCATGGTTTAATTCAGGTCAGACAGTCGGTCCATGAAGTCACAAAATTTAATAATATTAACGACACGTTCATCTTAAATAGGTTATATCGTTTGTCTCTATTGCATGTGTTATTACAACCTCGTAGATACTAAAATTAGAACATTTATGAAGACGAGTTATAACATTCTCCTGATATAGGAAACTAATTTAGGTTTTCATTTTGGAAACGTGTTTGTACATTTTTACTTATGAATAAATAAATAATTAATGTGCATGAAGTATGACGTTGGTTATTATTATCGATTAATATATTCACTTCACTTTCAGATACGACGTATGCAGGACATGTTAACTCAAATGCAAGAAAAACTCAAAGCTTCCGATAAAAAACATGACAGTATTATTGATGTATAGAAAACATAGACAGCAAAAGTAGCTAAGACCTAAAATAACGTTTTAATTAGTTGTAATTAATAGAACGTCTTTAGGAAAATTCGAAGAATTTAATTTATTGTAGTTTGTTAAATTTTAAATGAGAAATGTGTTATGTGAGTATAAATCTAATAGTATATTATTTATATAATCGATTGAGATACTTATTTATTTTAACTTGTTTGTTGAAATAAATGTTTAATATGTATCTAAAAATCAAAACAGGATTATGACAAATCAGAATTAGAAATGAGTTGATTGAGACATGACGTTTGAGAAATCTTTTATATTAATGAAAACAAAGAAGAAAGGATTAAATCAGTATAATTATCGTAGCCCTAATTAGTATTACACTTTGCACTCACAAAAAAGTTTATTTAAGTCGGTTTTAATCACGTTAGTTTAGCCACATGTCTATGTACCTACGTGGATTACACTAAGTATATATTTTAGTATGTACACTTAGACCATTAATATCATATAGACACAGATCTTCTAAATGTACCTATTATCAATATTAATTTAAACCAAAGATATTGAAAACAAAATATTTTAAATATTTATGTTAAGCTGTAATTTGATTAGCAAAAATGTATTAATTAAATATTTAAAAATGTATTTATAACGTTTTAATCTTATTCCACGTAAGATGGTGAATAATATTCTATACACTAATAAACAACGGTTTTACTTAAATCTAACACTATGCATATGTTATTCCATCGAGTTTAAACTATGAAAATATGAAAATATCCTTTAAATGTCAAATTTACCATGCTTTATACGTTGATGTATTGAAGATTACGATTATTTTTTGATCAACAATTATTAAGCGTTTATCTGCTAACACAAAATACCTAACAAAAGTTTATAAACGTACTACGGTGAATTTTTGTATGCGAATCATTATAGTAAATTGATACTTTATGTACCTATTATTCGTTTTCTTTCCTTGTCCCATCATCCAATAACGATATTCCTCTGATATAGCAACAGACGACAGTTATCTTGTATTTTTTGATAAAAAATAACATATTTTGCGATTTAAAAATACAAAATGTAAGTATTAGCATACCTTCTTTTTTCACGTAATGGAAACCCTTGTAAAGATAGCCGGGCTCTTAGGAAAGGAACCGAGTTATGTGGGATTCTTACCCACTAAAACCACTGCAATGGCAACATTCGATACGGATTAGAGAGACTGAAGGATCGTGTCGATATAACCCCCTCCCAGACAAAACCCCGTCAGAGGTGTCCAAGCCACGTGCAGCACGACAATTGGATTGACATGGATGGACATTAGTTCGGGGGATATCTTATTTTAAAACATTTAATGAGCAATTTTTCACGAAATATACAAAATATAAACCTATAGCCGTAGTACCTATTGTTTGCTTAGGTACTATGATGTAATGATGTAACAGCCTGTGAATGTCCCACTGCTGGGCTAAAGGCCTCCTCTCCTCTTTTTGAGGAGACTTATTTTTGAGGACTTAGGTACTAAATAAATAATAAATATAAGTAGCATCCATTCATTGTGTTTCTTTTCTTATTTTTATTTCAATTTCTGAGCATCTGTGAACACCGTACCGTACCCAAACTTATTTCGTCCGTATGTCCGTACTCGGTTCCTACTTCAATCATAGCTACAGATACGACGGCAACTTATTTTTTTTTTCCTTCGCAAAACTGGATACAATTAGATGGTCATAAACTAACACAATAAATAAAAATAAAAAAATTATTGTATCCTACAAGATTCAAATTCAGCTTACAAAAATAAAATAATAACATTTAGCGAAACAGGTTTTTGCTTCTCGCCGGACCTCTATCAAATAGTAGATTTTTTTTATTTAAACGGATTTTATTACGGGTGTAATGTAATAAACATAACATTAAATATTGGTTTATCGTATCCAGTATTGTGGAATAAATAATGAAAGAAATGTTAATGTAGTTACTATATAACATGTATTAATTATAAATTCTATATTTTCTGCTGATCCCGATGAGATCCATGTGCAAAGTTACTATTTAGCAAGAAGTATAAGTAATAATATAAATTTTTACATTATTAACTTATTAATTACGTTTTTAGCTGTAATTTTTTGTATCCAAATTTGAAAATTTTCCATTTTTTGATTGATTGAACTGATTTTAATATGTTTTTTTAATATTTAAAATTACTTGTAGTTTTGTGTAAGTCGATTTTTGTCGACGTTTTACAAACGTATAACTTCGGAAAAGCGAAGTTGATTATTAACAATCATATCATTGGAATTACTCGAAAATTATCTTTCCGTCACATGGTTTGTAAGTTAATACAATATTTTCCACGTGCTTTCGCAATCAGAGAACAAACCCGTCGAAATTTTGCTCGTTATCTGTAAAAATATTATCATTGTAGGATACCTCCGTTATACATTACACGGCAAAAAATTAAAGTG
Source organism: Nymphalis io (assembly GCF_905147045.1). NCBI lineage: Eukaryota > Metazoa > Arthropoda > Insecta > Lepidoptera > Nymphalidae > Nymphalis > Nymphalis io. The sequence goes on along the minus strand of NC_065902.1, from coordinate 4,654,238 downwards.
GTGCTAAAACAATATAAAGCTGTGCCATAATTCAACTATAATTAAAAAAAAGTAGTTAAATTTTGTCCATATATTTTTTTATTTTATATTTTTATTTTTGTCTAGGTAAGCAAAATGTTTCAAAATTATTGTTGGATTTTGGGACATCTGTAATCTATATACTAATATTACAGAAGTTTTGTATGTTTGAGCGCGTTAACCTCAGACGACAGTTTTTTTTTATTTCTTAGTAAGTACGAGTGTTGCAACAACAAAGTGAAGACAATTGTTCTTAAAGTTATATTAGTGGTAATTCTTATGATAAAAATGAAGTAAAGTCGATATAATATGTAGGTATTTAATTACATCTTTAAGTAAATTATTTAATTAATATGAACTTCTCCTTGATATCGGTATGTAAATGCAGAACAGTAGATGTTCAGGGTGTATTGATAATTTTATTATCTATACAAATAATAAAGCAATCGAAACCGCGTCTGTATATTGATAAAAAAAATTAACAACAACATTCCACAAAAGTACACGAACACAGGTTTTTATTTTTGTCTGTACGCACTCGCTTATCTTCGAAGAAGAATATTAAAGTTTAGCTTGGAGCAACATTTAGGCTAAATAAAGGACTAAAGTAAACTAAAATAAAAGACTAGCACCAAGTACAGGCATGCAAAGATAGACGGTTACTTGGTTAAGACGGTTTACTTGGTGGTAAGACTGTTCAAACCTACCTGGGTAGGTTCATACCCACTCATCATATATTCTACCAGTAAACCATTGGGTAATTGAGCTAGTGACAAAGCCAATTGTAGGCACTTGAGTCATAACGTCTTAATTTCCAAGGTTGATGGCGCATTAGCAATGTAAGAAGTAGTAAGTATAAAAATAATATGTTTAAGTGATTTATATAATATTTATCTTAAAAATTTAATTCAACATAGTGACGTAAAAGGAAAACCGTAGAGGGGGAAGGATTTAGAGTTCTGAAGGCCACGAAGAAATGGAGACCAATAATTATTTTCGAAATAAATTAAATAATTTTTCTAACACTAATTTTTACTGATTTAACATGTCTCCCAACAATTTATAAAAATAAAAGTTGTGGAAACTTCGCCCGTACGTGTTAAAAACTATATATAATAATTTTTTCGACATTAAAACCGTATATAACTTTCTGTGGTCTAACCTGGGGTTTTGCGGCCTTATATCCACGAGACCAACGAGGCAGTATTAAATCAATAATAGTCTCATTGATGTAATATGCTTCGCAACAATCCGTTTAAATATAACAAACAAATTAAATTAATTAATTATTTACTAATTAACTTAATATATTACCAATATTGTATTATAATAATAATAATAAACTTGGTATGAAGCAAGATTGAACCCCAAGCAAGGAAATAGGCAATTTCTATATTGTAACACCTGTCTTCAAACCATGTTGTGATGGTGTAAGTTATATAGTAAATGATTATTTTTAAAAGTAATTATTATTTTTTTATTACTTTTAATGTATTAGGTCCTACTGTAATATACATATGAAATTAGCGTTTTTTCGTACTGACCACTTTGATCTGAAATATCTCCTCTTTGGTTAAGAATTCCAAATTCAAATTTATAAATTCATTTAGCTGGTACATTTGAGTTTTGAAAACAGTCATCCATTTGTTTTATCCTCATTATTTTTTTCTTTGACGTCGTTTATTACCGCAAATAGAAATCATGAAATATCGGTATATTTACGAGTACAAGTTCTACTGTGGCACCAGTGCTGCAGAAACAGTTCGAAGGATTAATGATGTGTACGGCGCTGGTGTCGCAAAAGTAAGCACACGGTACGTTTTTGGTTTCAACGTTTTGATTTTGGAAATATCGACCTTCAGAACCAACCCCGTGGACGTCCGGAGACCAAAGTAGAAAATTAAGAATTAAAAGCTATTGTGGAAGCGGATCCATCATAAAGCACTTCAGAGATAGCTGCAGGCTTCGGGGTAAGTGATAAAACTGTATTAATCCACTTTAAGCAAATCGGGAAAGTAAAAAAAAACTTGATGGGTAACCTCATGAATTGAGTGAATGGAACTTTCAAACATGCGTCGACTGCTGTGTTACTTTGCTCAACCGACACAATAATGAAGGGATTTTAAATCGAATCATTACTTGTGATGAAAAGTGGATACTGTACGATAATCAGAAGCGCTCGTCGCAATGGCTGAACCCTGGAGACCCAGCCCTGCCCTAAACAAACATTGACTCAGAAAAAGTTACTTGTGAGTGTTTGGTGGACTAGCGCCGGTGTCGTTCACTACAGCTTTCTAAAATTTGGCCAAACGATTACGGCAGATATCTATTGTCAGCAACTGCAAACCATGAAGGAAGAACTAGCTGCTAGACAACCGAGATTGGTAAATCGCTCTAGGCCACTGTTGCTTCACGACAACGCAAGACCACACACTGCACAACAAACAACCACTAAGTTAGATGAGCTACAATTGGAGTGTCTGCGACATCCACCGTACTTGCTCTAACAGATTACCATTTTTTCCGGAATTTGGACAACTTCTTACAAGGAAAAATTTAACTTCGATGCGGGAGTCCAAACCACCTTCAAAGAGTTTATTGATTCTCGCCCCCATGTTTTTTTGGTAAAGGGATCAATGACCTACCTATGTGATGGCAAAAGTGCATAGATAACAACGGTGCATACTTTGATTAATTCAATATATTTTACAAAAAAAAAAATGACTTTATATTCCTCCCGTACAAAACGCCAATCTCTTATGTAAGGACCTTTTTTTTATACAATAGTAAGGCGGACGAGCATATGGGCCACCTGATGGTAAGTGGTCACCAACGCCCATAGACATTGGCATTGTAAGAAATGTTAACCATCGCTTGCATCACCAATGCGTCACCAACCTTGGGAACTAAGATGTTATGTCCCTTGTGCACAGGCTCACTCACCCTTCAAACCGGAACACAACAATACCAAGTACTGCTGTTTTGCGGTAGAATATCTGATGAGTAGGTGGTACCTACCCAGACGAGCTTGCACAAAGCCCTACCACCAATTATAATGTCCGTGAAGTTGTATTTGGAACTTTGGAAGTTAAATAAAAGTGGTTATAACTAATTAAGTGGAATAATATTGTATTGTATAAATAAAAGTAAATAAATAACTGTTTTTAGTGAATAATACAGTAGAACTATTAGCAAATCGCATGGAATATGTAAATCTAAGGTTTGTTTATCTTTACTCTTTCGTCGATTGAAATAGGTTACCTATATATAGTTTATGTCATTAAGTATTTATTTCTATAATATATTGCTTTAAAATTTAAAAATCTAACCCAGACGAGCTTGCACAAAGCTCTACCACAAGTGGAATATTAATTTTTGACTCCGAGTAGTAGTTTTTTTATCCTTTGTATATTGTAGCACTTACATATAAACAAAGTTATAAGTAGTTATAAATAATTATAGTAAACAAAATGTAATATGAAACATTTGAATGGAGGGGGGTTTTTCGTCCTCAATATGTTGATCAGTTTACAAAAATTTGGTTTAGTGTTTTCTCTTTGACCTAAATTGACTTTTCAATGACAACATTGTTGATGGCTTTGATTAGACGTTGAGGTTGTCACTTGTCATGTCAATTCGGCTTCGAAATCTTAAGCAGCTTAATTTTTTCTGTTGATTAAAATTTGTATAAAAGGTATTACATACGATACATCTATTAATTAAAAAATATGCATATGCATTAATATCTTCAAAAAACAAATAACAATGGCGGATAGAGATTTGTCGCTTGGCCCGAGGGAAGGTGTATCGTACCCAATAAAGGTTCAATACTGTGGTAATTGTTCTATGCCGATAGAATACTGCGAGTATTATCCTGAATACGACAAGTGTAAACAATGGCTAGAGAAAAATTTACCAACAGAATTTGAAAAAGTAAAAATAGGTAAGATTGAAACTAATTAATTAAGAAACTTGCAGAAAATGGTAAAAAGGTTATTTTAAAATATCTTTAATTTTTTAATTTTAAGATGAGGAAGATAATGCAGGTGGAGAAGAAGAAAAGAAAAGACAAAAAAGAGGTGGTAAAGGTATGCTGAAATCAAAGAAAAAAGAAGATGTTCCAAAATTAGTTCAAATTTCACGAGCCCCTCGTGGAAAAAAGAAATCTGTAACTGTTGTATCTGGGCTAAGTACTTTTGGTAAGTTAGACATAGTCTACAATATGTTTTTAAATTACAAACATAATATAGTGCTAGTGACTTATAATGCCATTAGAATGAAAAAAAAATCAAATATGTTGATAGAATCAATAATTTTCTTCAATCTACAATTATATCAGCCTACTTATATATTGAAACCTAATAATTAAATGTATAATAAGATAGAATAGTAAATTTACTTTCCTTAAAAGTAGAGACAATGGAAATATACTGCATATATATACTATAATATTAGTTTGTTGTAATATATTTTTGCAGAATTCCTCTAAAAGTAAAAACCTATTCGTGATAATAACTACTATGTGCAATCAATATTATGAAAAAAGTGTTATATTATTTAAAAAAGAAACTGTAGTCATCACACATATAAAATATAAATTCATGATTCTTATTTGAACATTAAAAGTGAAAACAATAAATAAAATTAATTACACTGGAACTTGACAGAAAATGTGGTGTTTTGAATACAAAAATAAACATCTATTTGAAAAACAAAAACAAATTTTCTAGTTATCAAGAATATTTACCGTTTTTTTTTTTAGATATTGATTTGAAAGTAGCAGCTAAATTCTTTGGTACTAAATTTGCCTGTGGATCCTCGGTGACTGGCGATGACGAAATAGTAATTCAAGGAGATGTCAAGGATGATCTATTTGATGTTATTCCTGATAAATGGCCTGAGGTAACAAATTATATAACCTACTTTCAAATAGTTCTTTACTTAACTACTCAAATATAAAAAAAATATTTTATTGCAGATTGATGAAGATAGTATTGAAGATTTAGGAGATCAAAAGAGATAGTCACAATATTCAGAAGCATATAATTCTTGCTTCTGTTTCTCAAACTGTAATGCGACAATTATTGTTGTATGTTTATTAATGAGAAATAGAAATGAAGTCTTGTCAATCTTTCATTTATCTAACCAGGTTTTTTTATAAATAAAAAGATATTATAAATTATTGCTCATATTTTTTTTTTATTATTACACATATAATTATTTGATAAAAATATATACATTCCTATTAGATAGATATAAATATGACCATCTTTCTTAACCATATTGAATTCCAAATGAGTTGAGATAGATCCTAGTAATCCACATAGCAAAAAAAAAATGAGTGGAGAATTAAATAATAATGTCGTAACGACATCTATCTATCATTTACTATTACTACTGCCTATCAATAGATGGCGACACTTGTGATCTTTAATATTTTTCTGTAATAAATTAAAATTTCTTTTTTAAAATGTATACTTTTAAATTTTCTACTCACTTATATTCACTCTATTCTTTTTTATTTACCTTATTTATATTGTATGCAGAAGTCAAAAATAAATTAAAAAGTCAATCTGGCAACTCTGAATAGACAATATTATTTGATATTTATTGCATTATGGCAATACAGTCTTTACTTCGCAAAATCAAACACAACACCATAATACAAAATAAAATCACTTTTATGCGTTTTGCGTTCAATGTATGTAGTGTACAGCAGAGAAACAATGATTCACTAGTGCATTAGGCTAATAGTTTAAAGATAATACGTGGAAGCTAATAGGAAGTGATTAGGAGCTTAAAATCAGAATGTAGCGCTTAGTCAAGTTCCATAAACGAGTTTCTAAAATTGTATTATCGATCTTTGTCTTTAGTAATAAAGTGTAATTTTATAAAAACTTAACATGTCAGTGGTCAAAGCGAAAGCGTTGATGAAAATGGAAGTAATCCAGGTTGGTGAATACGAGTTCACCAAACAAGACATAATAGGACACGGAGCCTTCGCCATGGTGTACAAAGGCAGGAAAAGAAAGGTATGCTTCCATTGCTGCTCTAAGAATTTCTATTGTCACCGTTAGATAGTTAGACAAAAAAAAACACAACGTGCGTTTCCTCTAACAAAGAGATATATTATTTTGGTTAGCATAAAACAATACATTTCGATTCGTTTTACCCGTGGGTTGTGTAAACGTCATATTAATCGAGATGAAGCAATCATAACGAATGACATAGTTGACATAGCCTTATTTTTTTTAAATAACATAAATAGGTAAATCAATATATTACTATTTGCATTCCGAAAAATTATATAATACAAATACATAAAGTAAATAAATAATATTCTAAATTAAAGGACTGATCATTCATGTGTTTCAATAACATCATGTAAACATTATATGCATATAAATATGACAATGCTTGATTTGACATTATCCTTGAAATAGTTTGCTAACAGTTGTGACATGAATATTAAATATATGTTGAATATTAACTCATTACTAGTTTTTATACAAAGGTGTAATATATCTATTCCTTTATCAACACAATGTGATTTACTAAAATCAAGAGACTTTTTATAAGATTTTAAATTGCTAAGTATTTAACAATAACTACTCCATAAAAATTAAATAGATGCAAATATTTTTAACAGCCTTACATGATAAATTTAAGATTAACTGTATATTTATGAATTATGATTTAAAAAACCAATTTTAATAATAAATATTCAAATAACTATAATATCAAATATTACTAAATAAATATTATTAAAGTAAACACTATACCAAAAAGGATACATAATGTATCATATGGTATCATAATACCTATAGATTATTTCTACTCTAAATTATTTCAAAATATTTGTTTTACATTAGAAATGCACTTCACATATCACTAAACAATATTATTGAAATGTATGTGTGTGTACATGAATTTTATCAGCTCAACTTTAATTAAGAGGCCTACACAAAATGAGGAGTCATTATGCAGATTATATTGGTATATTGGCTCATTAACATTGAATGTCTTTACATCTTTTATATTTGATACGTGTTACATTTAAGCATAATCATTGTCATGACTTATTAGTTCTTAATAAGTAATAACTTAAATAGTATAATATATTATTGTGGTGTTGTATGTAAAGTACAATTTAGCAACAACATATTAACAATGTAGACCACACACTAAGTGCTCCTTAACTATAGGAGACCACAGCTTGCACACTAAAACTAATTACAAAACTTGAATAATAAAAGAGATAATTAAAATTTGATGAAAACTCATTAAATTAAACATTAACTAAAAGTAATTTTAAATAATATATTTTATTATTGAAAATGAAAGATAAATTTTAATTGATAATTGCAATGTGTAGCAATTTAGATATTTTCAAATTTCAAGTAATTTATATATTCAAACTTAAAAATGAGTACTTAATTCCTTGTGATATTTCATAAAATGAGTTAATGTTTAAAAACAACATTATTTTTAATAAACAATTCTTATTTTTTTCCATAAAATTTCCCAACTCTACATTTCCAAAGATAAAAATTGAACTATTTTACCTTTTATAATTATTTTACCTTGATAATGTCTAATATGTTGAAAAATAGTATAATAATTCTATTACAATATAAATAAATGTTTGTATAGGCTTTTTAGTGTTCATAAAACCATTTTAAAAATAATTCATAAATACTTCTTATTCATATTTGTTGATTATGATTATCTTCTTTATCCTTCTTGCAACTAAATTTTATGTTTATGAATGAATAATCATTATAAATTTATACTGTAACAATTAATAATTAATAAATAAATTAATTAATTGTTTATATTTATACTGTAACAAGGTTTTAACTAACAAGATTATTTAGAAGCTATTTATTATTTCCATAGCCAGTTGTGAGTGGATTGGTATGTTAGTTTTTATTACAACTTTATTATTCCACAAATTGATATAATAGGAAAAAAAATATTTTCAACATTTATTGAATAAGCCACAATGACACAATGATTACATTATTCATAATGTTTATTAAATGAATTTCAAATTAAATTGATTATGATTATGAGTATTGAATATGTGGTACTTAACTAAATATTATTTGATTGAAATTTCAATTGAGATGCTAATACTATGCTATTTTTATGTTATCAAACTGCGAACTCCTTGTCTTGATATTGGAGGTTTTTAATAAAATACAAATCTCTTTGTTTTCTTTTTTATTTAGGATTTAATAATATGTCATGAAGTTAATATTATTTTTGTTTAAAAATGTAGGGAATGTTATCTGCAGTCATTTGCCAAATGAAAAATATACAACAGGTTTTTTAAAGCAGTGACAATTAACAGTGACAGACAAAAATAAGAGTAAGTTTTGTCATTCACTGTTATATTATTGATTTCAATTATTAGTTAGATTAATATACGAATTGATTTAGTCCAGTCAATGTGGTATGTCGTTTCGTATTTTCGGTAAAGCTCTCTTTGTAAAAAGGTGTACTAAATCTGTGCTTATATCTGGTTCTGGTTCCTGGTTTAATCTTGCAAACTAAAGTAATCCATGAGACTGACATCCAGAGACTCGACAAGTGTGATAAAATAAAGCACTATAAATGATTTATTTATAGTTCTAGTTAAATGTATTTGATTAATTCAACTTTTATCCAAAAAAGACAGTAGACCTTTTTTAACTTATTAGCATACAAACGCACACATACCAATCGATATTTTTTTATGTGGCTGACTTTTTCGGCATTAATGACATGCCAGTTATACTAACCCCTTTTTAACAATTAATTTTATAGCTCATTATTTTTCAGCGTTTTTATTAATCATCGGTTTATATATTTTATATTATATACCGCAAGCTTGTTAGGCCTCCCACCCACCCAGGTTACATTTAATAACGTGTGTGCAAAATTTCATGATGATCGGTTGAGTAGTTAGACGTGGAAGTTCAACAAACAAATAAATAAATAAAAATACAGACTAAATTTCGTTTCAATAATATTATAAAATATAAGCATTTAATGAAAATAAGTATTGTAAAATATTTCTTACGACTGAAGATCACTCGGAATGAGAATGGAATGATACCGTCAGTTATTTGAAAATAATGACTGACTAGGATGATGTCTGCATGTGCATGTAATAGAAGCCTTAATGTCGTGCTATGCAGAAATAAAAAAAAAACAAGTTATTATTGGTATTAATGCAGCTGCCATTCTAGTTTCTATTTCCCATCTATTAATGTCCAAAGCAAGCTTAAACAGTTCGCTATATCTGCACGTGTCTTAAATTTACGACCGTGTAATATTAAACCACTCCCAACAGCAATTCATGTGGTATTTTATAAACTGTTGCAACTTACAATCTCATGCTATCCTTGCCCTACTCAAATTGTGAAAGCGTAATTAGTCTTGTGTCTGAGCTAGTGCTTATCATAATATCATATAAATAACATAAATTAAATATTTCAAACTAAACAATTGATAGTATTATAATCATACGATTAGTTAACAAAAAATATAAATCGAAAGTTTTACAAGATCAAATTAAAATCAAAATATTATTATATTGTATTGTTTTGTTTATTTAAGCTGGTGGTTATTATATAGCTATGGTTATTAATACGATGACATGTTTTGAGATTCGGTTTCACTTCTTTGTATAAAACCGGCGAGACAATGCGTCGCTGCACAATACGACACGCGCAATGCGCTCCAAGGGCATACATCACATAGACACGTGCCATGTGTTGCTACCAAAATATGAATTGATTCAATAAATAGTCGTAATAATAGCATATTAGGAGTCACACACCACATTGACTTATATACATATATACATAAAATATGCCACCCACTCTTATTGAGTATCGAACCCTATTACAAAAATTGCTATTTTTGTTTTGTTATTATTGTTATCTGTAAATATGTGATAAAATATAAATTTAAAATACTTAATTATAGACATACTAACAGTGACACCAAAAGTGTAATTCGTGGTAACAATAGTACAACTAATTCTTCTCAGGCTACGGGGTACATGTCGAAATCGGGTCAAATTGTAATCGCTGCTTGAGCCTGCCGAGTTCGGAATGTAGGGCGGGCTAATGTTAGCTCAACTCCGGCGCACCACCGACTCCCTTCTGGATAAGCAAATAAAATAACAAATCTCTCGACCGTCTGTTCGCTAAATATATACTTAGATTCAATTAATACGGCTTGTTGTTACGGAAATATTTAATTTTGAATTAAATAAATTTATTATTATCAAACTTATATTCTGTTTAAAGTTAAAATTGATAATCAAAAAATATTCGCTGCAGGAAGAGGAAATTAATAGTGACTCATTAATCATTCTAGTATGTCGTACTTCGGACTTTAAGATGGTAACATGTAAAGCACATGACTGTGTTATGTCTAGAAGTATACATAGCTTAATTAAGATCATTACAATTTTATTTCTCGTTAACATTATTTGTTTCTACAACTTATGTAACACGTATTACTCACACTATCTTTTGTTCTGTACATTTATGATCAATTACAAGATTTATATGAAAATCGTTTCCAACGCAGCAATGATGTAATTCTATAGACAGCTTGGAAATATCTATATTCATGATATACTATAATACTATTGTTTTTATTATGCAAGGACAGTAGACCAAAACCTGGAATAAATGATCGCGTGAATATAAAGAACTAAAAATAATACGTAACATGTGATACACACGTGCTCACAAATAATAGTCAGTAGGGTTCAGTGATTCAAAAATATATATTATTTTATTAAGGTGGTGACAAGCAGAGTAATAAATGATATAAAATTTTATCTTATTATATATTAATAAGTTGTTTTGAATTGAAATTGAAGTCCAATTGATGAACTTTGAAGACGTTTTTCGCATAATTAATTAATATACGTATGTGTACGTTCGTGAATATAGTTTTCATCTATCATATTAAAAACAAAATTAATAATAACTAGTCAACCTACCAAAATCATCCGATTCGTATAATTACATAATGAATTACAGGCTATCTGTTTTAAATTAAAAGATTACTTTCGTTGTTATCACAGAATCCATCGCAGTCAGTGGCCGTGAAAGTGGTTACGAAGAAGGGTATTCAAAAAGCTTCAGAGATACTCGTCAAAGAAATCAAAATACTCCGGGAATTGACAGCTCTTCACCACACGAACCTCGTCGCCATGCACGACTGTATGGATAGCCCCGCTTACGTCTACGTTGTCATGGAGGTAAGACTTTTCATTGCTTTAAATACATTTCAGGTGCCCTTTTGTTAAAAGCTTTATATGATCTTAATCCATTTGTAGGCGTTTTTAGCATTAATGTTTATACTTGGCTATTTTTTTCAAATTTTTGAACCAGCAAAAAGTATCTTATTACGGAAACAATACTTGTTTTCAGTACTGTCGAATTTATAGTTGCTGATGTGCGCGACTAGCCCTTAGGACCATGATATAGAGAGCGTCCGAAGCGCGCGCCCAAGGCAATTTTAAAGTCAGAATTTATGGCGCTATGCTAAGCATAATATAGTAACGGCTGGCTATATAATGACACATGATGTAACTAACAAAGTCGGTATCTAAATAAATGTAGGAAATCGATTTAATATACTTGTAATGTTTATTGTTGAAAGTTGGTACAATCAAGGATAAAGTAGCGGGCTATTCAACTAGGTTTTTTTGACAAACTCAATATATTATGCTAACAAAAGCGTTGTTATACATATAAATATAAACTATAAATTAATTTAAAAGCTAATACAAAAATAAAACGATGTTTTTCCAATGACTTTGTGCTTTAGGACGTTCTTTACTACGTGGACGGGTTCGAGAACTTCAATAATTATAATAAACGGAACAACGAAATTACCACACAATAACTCCTGGTTCATTTCCCTTGTTTAATGCACTGCTCGGTACACCAACAATTACCAGGAAATGGTATAGTTCTTAACGAGCATTAGGTGGCGTCCGTAACCCACTGGCCTTGCCCTTAATCCGTTCATCGATAGCACAGTATTGCGTGTCAATTATACGATTTTACGGTTCCATTTTTACTTAATATATTATTTAAATAAATAGATATTATATGCATTTTTTTTTTCCTTTTAATATGTAAAATCAAATGTTGTTCCTAATTTTAAATGCAGAAGAATATAATCCAGTGGCGTTAATTTTTTTTTAGTGTTTCTTTAATTTAGGGACTTTTGTCCTACTCAGGCGGCGTTAAATTATTTTCTGCTAAATTTTATGTTTGCACTTTTACCTTTTTATGAGGAATAAAACTCATAGTTTTTACCTGGAACGCGCCAATAATTTCGCCAAAGTAAGGTTTTAGGCTTACTTTAACAGCAAAGGCATGAGCAAAACAAATATTAACACAAAAGCTGTATATTTTATTATTTGTCCACATAAAAAAAAACTATAACCAAATCCTCGAAAACGACATAATTATGAAGATAATTATGCTTTTTAGTAACAATAATTGTCCACTAAAGTCAGACGGTATCGTTTTGTTTGTACATAATAACTAAAGTGAAACTAATAATAAAACAGTTTTAGCGTTCCGTATTTATTATTTAAATTATCTATCATGTTGGCATATATATTTATTACATGCTGTGTAGTGTCTATTATTTGCGATAAGGAAATCGTCTGTGCGTGCGAATTAAAACCAGCACGCTGACTGAGCGTGCAATGTCGACGCCAGCCGCGACGTTCGAGCAATACAATATCGCCTAAAATTCAACAAAGCTTAAGATAAAATACGAGCTCGGCACTTAATATTGTATTAGTGCGTATTATTGTTATTATAAACCCAAGTTCTATAATAGGTCAATGATACATTTATTTAATTAGTAATATTGATAACAAAGCAGACATCAAAAATTATCTCATTCACAGCGGCCACTTAGCAATTGTAAGTGCGCTGTTTTGCCCCTTACAAAATGGTGTCACTGTTTTGCCCCACTAACCTTTATATAATTTAGTCAATACTTCAAAACTCATGTACACCTTATCAAGTTATGATAAAACATTTATGTAATAACATTAGTATGCCTACATTATAAATATTTATTTACTTAAAAACAATAACGTTTAAAATACTGATTCCACTCTTTTGGTTAACATTGATTTGAAATTTGAAACAAAAAGACACGGTATTGTTTAACTAAATACAATCTAAACAACATTCATAAGTAAAGCCTTAATATTTTATATCGCATATAAACTATAATTATACTAACATTGAATTAGAAATTTAAATAAAAATTGCAGTAACTTTAATTAGTATTGAGATTCGCACGCGTTAACGCAAAGTCTGAAACGCTAATTCATTTAATGAACGGAACCTATCAATATTGTTTTGTAAAATCTGCAGACAAAATTGTCGTAACTAGTTTTATTAAAGGGAATGAGTAACAATCCATTATGCAATGTCCTTCCCCATGTTGAAGTGTAAAGGAAGCGCTATATTTCTTGAGAAGTGCACGTGCTGAATCCAAACTCGTGTAGGATATAGTTATATACACCAGTCTAGGTTATTGCGCAGAAACTGCCGACACGCGTCGTCATACTTATCACTCGAAACGATGTGAAAGTAGCAAACGAAAGTGAACTGATCATAATGCTTGTAATACGATTTCGAACAGAAATATTAAATAATTGCGCCATTATATTATTTAGTATCGAATGTGGCTGAAAATAGCTCGTTTACGTTTCGAATGATATAAGTTGTATCCCCCTCTTTTTATAACGAAAACTTGGCAAATATACGACAATTTCGATGGTCACGTAACGATTTATTGATTGAATATTATTAAAAAACGCAACCACTACTCAAGCAATACACAACCTCGACGACCTATCAGCCAGCCAGAAATATGAAAGGCGTAAGTTCGATCCTGACCTCTGAACAAAGTTAATTTTGTACCTCTTCCATTATTTAGAGTAAAACCTATGAAATCTCCATAGGTTGACGAAAGCTGAATTGGTTCAGTAACTAAAACAAGTGAATCTTAAACGAAGATGGGGATTCAAACCTGGGTATGCACTAAGTTTTCATGTGCTCAGTTTATGTTTTAAATCTCATGTCCGGCGTTGAAGAAAAACATCGTGATGAAACCTGCATGTGTTGGATGGATATCTTCCATATGTTTACCCGACAAAACACACTAAGGCACCTGGTTGAAGAAAAGAGGAGAAAAGGAGGCCTTTGACCAGCAGTCGAATGTTATTAGTTTACTTTTATAACAAACATATTGCTTAGTTGGTCGAATAAACTGACTGACTGACAAAATATGCTTAAGTTGCAATAGCCATAACATTTGTAAAATTATGTGTCCATATTTAAAATGAGCTACGAAATACTGTCTCGATTCACACGCAGAGTCATGAATTGGATTTCAACTTGAACAATGCGAGATATCAACAATACTTGTTCATCAATGATGTAATACGCAGCCATAAAAAATAATACCTACTCGGGGACAAATATATACCCACACACCTTGCACAACAACAAGCTAATAATTATTATTTATGTTTTAATAACCTCAGCCTCGAATTAATAGCAATATATAATAAAGTCTTCGAGTCTGTAATGAAGATTTTAGGATCGCTAAATAACTATAATACAGTTTTACTGGTAAAGTTTTATTCAAAATATTTTTAAACATCATTATTAATAGATCCGCAAGGGCAAATATACCAAACATGTCTTCGCTGCGATTTTAAACACTTACGTAGAAAATATAATAAATAGGTCTGCCCTGAATGTTCGAAATTTAAGCGGTATTCTAAGAAGTCATCATTTTACAATGTATGTTTTTCGGACGTTATTGAATTGTTAAATTTTTGAAAAATAATGGACTTTTAAAGTGTGTTAATAACGCTGCATTTCTGCCCATTGGTGAAAATATGAGGTTGAATTTCATATGACAAATACAGGTTTCCAAGGTAAGCCCATTTTTAAAAAGAGCTCATGATCTACTAATTCTTCATTCGAAGTTTTGGCTTTTTCTATCTGAACATCCGAATCAAGAATTTCCTTCCCAACATCGTTGACATAAAAATTTATCTTGAAACTATAAAGGATATAGTAGCAAGATAAAAATCACAACCACATCCAATAAAAGAAATCAATAATCTCTTTATAACTATATCCTTTAAAGTATTTATATTCAATAAGTTTTAAAAAATAGCCATTATTGGACATTGGACAAACAAGCTATGAAATCAAACTGATTTCACATAAAAATGTATTACTGTTTAGTGATTAAAGAACTCGTTGCTACTGGTAATTATAATTTTATAAACTAGCGGCATGGGAATCAAACATTACAAAAATACACAACAATGCAATTTTATGTTTTATATTCCCTTGATATAGAAATAATTAATTTATCATTTACAATGCAAACCAGGATAATTATATAAAATTACAATATAAAGAAGAACATGTCATAAAAATACTGATCTTAATCTGTCGGAATAAAAACTTTACAGTTCGTACCCATACGAATTTCTTTCAATTAACAATTAGTTTCTACTATAACTTACAAATAAAAAATACCGTTATATTTATTTATATTCTATTTTTTAATGTTAATGTATTAAGTACACAAATATAATTGGTATATATATGTTCACATTTATATTGTGTTAAAATAATTTAAATAAGCTAGAAATTCGCGTCTGTGTTAGTACTCGATAGTAGGATTTTGTGGTAACAGGTATCGTATTTTGCAGAGGTTTGTTTCTTCACCATTATAATACAATCCCGTTACACACCTTTATAAGATATTAATGGGATATTTTCCCAAGAATTCAATATTAAGTTTTATTATATACGAAACAAATATTAAACTGACGAAATAGGAGTATTTCTGCATAGGTAAATAAATGCTTAATAATTTACTGGACACCTGCAGTGAATTAAGAGATAATAATCTAGAATTTCCTGTCAACGCTACAAATCTCTTTAGAACCACTTACATTGCACATAAGTTAACGAATAAAATACAATTTGAATTAAGGGTTTACAAAAATATCACTTTCTTATATGACAAACTTCTAGTGACAAACAAAATAAAAGAGCTTAATTTTATTCAATATTATAATCTAAAGAATCTCATAGATAACACAAATATACTGCATCTATTGTATACTTTAACATACTTCATCATCCACAATGTTATGCAAATACTTAATCATATATAGTGCGACAATTTAAAAGCTTTCACGTTCTGTTTAATATGACTGGCAGATTGCCCTACAGAATATCAACCTATTAATATGTTCTTTGAAAAACCGTCTACGTTCTATGTGGAACGATGATATGATAACCTGTCTGATAAATGAAAAATAATGTGATTGCGTCAGGTCGGCTCTGCACGTTGAAACTCGATAGTCGGAGAAGGTTGAAAGTGACTCACAGGATATGATAACCTTTCAGCTTTCTACCGAATCTATGAGCTATTAATGCCACAATGAAGTTATCTCACGGAAGTGCCCAATTGTATAATTTGGCTTAATTATTATTAAATAGTTTTTTTTTGTAAATTACAGCTGTATCCTGTAGCCTTTCTTTTAAAAAACGTATTATTATATATTTTTTTTCTATCTAAGTACATACGTATATAGATAAGAATATTTTAAGAATGAGGACAGTAACCTTCGAATCACAAAAAGTACATCTTGATAATCAATTCAGGCGAGATATAAATATAGAGTACGTCCACCGAAACGTTGCCACTGCGTACTGCGCAGTGCATTGGACGTAGGCCTGGCGTATTATAGGTCAATAACCCATACATTATTTGGAGTGTCCCAATGAACCTTATGGCTTATATTTGTTCTTCGTGCTTAGTAATGATTCATAAACAACGTGTTGCGAAATACTAAAGCTCCATTGACCCAAGTGTGTTATATCGTTCGCTACCGACTAACGGAACACTACAGATTGTCTCGGTCAGACAGGCATGCAGTCAAGCACGCATCCGCCCGCATTTTCGTTCTTTACGAGACCTGTTCTTAGTGCACACTAGTGTATACCGCACTCTAGCGTTACTTTCATGTCGCCTCCGAGCCGTCTATTGTTTTTAATTAGCAGAGCATGTGAATTTATGTTTTTTTTTGTAACGGTACACAATACACGTATAAGATAATATACATAACGTTATATAATTAAGTAAATTGATGATTTGTCATTTTTATTTTACCTAATTATTAACAAGTATTATAGGAATTAGCTTGTTCAATAAGTATTGAAAAGAAAGGATTGTCAATGGAGATAAAAAACTGTTTTTAAATGATTTCATTGTTTTAATCGCATATAACGAAGATAAAATTGGAAAACAAATTTACGTATTGGTAAATTATCACATCTCCTTGTAAATAAGCGTCAACCAGCTGAGTATAAAATATAACGGCGTTTTTCACTTATAAATTGCAAAAGAAGTAAATAACAACATTGTTATTCATGAGTAATCTTTGTTATCGTTAATTGCTTCGAGACTCGAGTGAATGTTTTACGCATAAAAGCAAATTATGAAAATAAACAGTTTATTTATCTCAACACATACATAATTATAGTAAACAACTAAACACCTATAAACTTTAGTATCGCGGGTGCATTAAAAACTGCTGTGTCAATAACCGTGTCTATTTTGATATTTTGTTTGTAAATAATATTTCAAGTTTTTGTGTTGTATTATCTTATATATTCTTCCTACTGATTTCACATCACACTGATTCCACATTTTTTTTAATTCAAGTTCTACTTTATATTTAATTACGCTTGCTTAATAGTCCATATTGCTTTTATTTCGATTGCTACGTTATATATAAGTTGAACTTGTGTCACATCCCAGACATGTGTATGAAATTGCCGATATTTAGCATTCTATTTAGAATTCTAAATTCGAATGAATTAATAATATTTATTTATTATATAAACATAGCTACAAGCTTTCTTTTAATAAATCAGTCCTTCATCCGTTTTACTGCCTTTTGACTTTTCTTAGACATAGTATAATGTTTCTGTAACTATAGAAATCGAATTTCGTCGTGACACCGCAGAGTCTAGCCGTGTCTTGAACAACTACAACAAAATCTCGTGTAGGCATGCATTAATCTGTTAAATATACTAAACATATAAATGTAGGGAGTTGTAAGCAGTCTAGATGAATCCTGTTTGACAATAATTGAAAACGCAAATTGAGTCAAAAGAAACTTGTTGTGACCGTGTGGCGGACCTGTGCCGGCATTGTACATTGCAGCTTCTTGAAATAACGGCAAAGGTTTACTGTAAATAATTGCAATGGTATTGGGACTAGCTCGCTGTTGAACGATTGAGACTTGTCTTTGATAAGGTGATGGGTCCCGATGGCCGTCCAAAGAATTTGCATACTTGGCCTCCGGTAAATTTCAAATTTAAATACAATATTTGTTAAATAAACCTTGATCCTAAAATAAAATCTTAGATGCATATCAATTATTTATTATAAAAAATAGTAAAAATAAAAACAAAGTAATGTGAGTGCCAAGGTACTGACGAGAATTGATGCACTTGCAATAATAAATCATACGCTGACGTCAACTGACGCTCTAAATCTTACCCTGTGTCATCTACTCTACATTGATACTGGTGGTAGGGCTTTGTGCTAGTTCGTCTGGGTTGGTACCACCCACTCATCAGATATTCTATCGCAAAACAGTAGTACTTGGCATTGTTGTGTTCCGGTTTGAAGGTTGAGTGAGCCAGCGTAATTATAGGCACAAGGGACATAACATCTTAGTTAACATTTCTTACAATGCCAATGGCGTTGTTAACCAATTACCATCAGGTGGCATATAAAAAAACTGACTCAAAATCTTACGCTTACTCGTCTTGAGCCCAACTTCTCAGTTAGCCACACCGTGTACCGAGCGCTAAGATGTTTACACATAAAATGTAAAATCTATTTATACAACTAAATTAAATTGAAGTGTCTGTCTGTGATTTCAAAATAAATGCCTCTTTTAAAGTTAATATGGCTATTTGTAAGTTACCTGTCTGTTTATCCTGGGTCAACCTCAAAGCAGCTAAAAATTAAAATAACTGGATTAAAAAGTATTTCAAGTATTCGTTTAGTTTTTATTTCATCAAGTTACCAAAAGCTATAAAGACGTACGTATTTTTGTTGTTATAATATGTATTGCGGCTATTAGATGGCGGTGTACCTAATACGTCAATTTCTAAATCGCGCTGTCAAGATTTGCCGGAGTAGAGTACCATACATATAAACATTCGCGTTTCGTACAAGTTAGCCTTTTTATTTTTCATTAATTTCTTTATTATAATTTACATTGATAATATTAGTTCATTTGTGGCTTTGGCTTGCAATTATAAACTCGGTTGTAATTTTGTTTTATTAGTCTTAACTTCTGAAGTAATATTTTTTTTAAACATTAGTGAAATTATAAAAAAAAAAAATTATAATGTTATATCAGTTATCAAGAATTTACAACATTAAATGTTATGAACTTAGTAAATTTTATGAATTAATTAATGTTATGGTTTTAGTAATAGAAGTGCAAGTGTTCCATTATTATTTTGCAATTGATTTGCCGAAGAACTTACAGAGCTAAAATAATAGCGGTTAAAGTTGTAAATAGTTTAACACATTAACATTTTGCCATAATATGATGACTATAAAAAAAACTAAGATAAATAACACTTTTTTATTTTTAAATTTTAACATCAATAAGTAGAAAACAAAAATACTGTGACGAGCGTAACTGTTGATATATTTACATTACGACTATCTTATCATAACTTAATCTAATTTAGTGCTTCTTAAATATCATTAACAACAAATATACTTTTCCACTGACAATCGTCTGTTCTAGTTTTAATACCTTACAACAAATACTTTAGTCCAAACGCTACCCTTTAAAAACATCATTATCTTTCAGATCAAACTCATTCACGTCATACTTCATTCAAATACAAGTCAAAATTTGTAAAAAGAGTTTTCTAAACCGGTGATTTGTCTGATTTATTTTGTAATGGAACCTCTTCAGGTGCAGTTCCATTAGCATTTCCTCCTGGTCTCTCATTAGGTCTATTAGGTGTTGAACTAAATCGTTTCTTAATAGAACTCCAATTCTTTTTAATAGTTATTCCTGCCACTATTATTATCATACCTGCAACGACCATACCAATCACACTTTTGTCTACTCCTCCGCTTTGCTTCGTATCAACTGTTTTAGCACCAACCTTTACGCTTGGAGCACTAACGCTATCTTTAGTGGAGTCAGGAATGGCATTTAATGATGCAATCTTTTCTTCAGGAGCGTTTTTCACAGCAGCACGGAGAGAAAATTCATTAGCAGGTATATTTTTATTTAAGTTAGAATCCGTCTCAAGAGGTTTCAACGGTATTATTGTCGTGGAAGTGCTTTCTGTAACTGAATTTTCAGTTGTTGTAACCACTTCTTTGTTACCTTCAAAAGTATTCAAAGGAATCATACCAGGCAGTGTGGCGTCAAATAAATCATCTTCAATTATATCTGGTGCATCTGGGCAATCAAATGGTTTGTCACAAGTCTCAGTACACACCGTTTCTAGTGTTTCCTTAAAAGTATCACATAAATCTAACGCCAATTCAGTGGGACCAGCAGGTAGCGTAATCTTTCGAAGTGCTTTAAAATTTGAGAAATTTTCAGAGGAGAGTTTCTAAAAATAAACAAAATTATAGAATAATTATATATATTATGGAAGTTTTTTAAATAATATTTCTCTGTGCGATAAGTACGATGTACGATAAGAGAATTTAATTAGCATTTGAGAAAATTGTGAGAAATTTTGGGGAAAAAAGTTACTATTCAATTCTTATTCTTCAGGTTAATCAGACAACGATATTTAATCGAAATAGATCTTTCTAGTTTTATTTGCCAAGTAAACAAAATTAAAATTATTTGTGTAGTCACTTAATATTTATTATATATTAAGTGACCACAAATATTATATTATATTGTACACCTCGAAGCGTAGCGATCTATTATCGGTAAGAAATAAAAATCACGATTCACACAGCTTTGATTCTAATCAAATAATTCTTTGATTCAAATAATAATTATATTTGACAATTCTAAGTGTCTTAATTATTTTAATTAAGATATTTTTCACATAAAACTTAATATTTACTATTAATAATGTGGGCCAGAGTTAGTCAATAAAAATAGTATATAAAATCAGCGAATATTATCAGTTACATCAAAATTAAGCAAGCATTTCTTTTCTTAATTCTTAATTTTCTTTAAAAAAAGTAATAAATAGCAATGCCTATTTTCAAAAAAAAACTACTAATATTTGTTGTTAGGCCTCCAATTAAGAATAAAGCGCATGCTAGAAGTTGGGCGACTTTTGTCACCTTGAAAAGTCCATATTATTGCTTAAAACCGAGGTTTTGCTTGACTGCTCAGGATCGGACTCGCATCAATGTTCACAAAACAAACCCAAACAAACTACTATGTATTATTTACATACATGTAATTATGTATAATATTTCTTTACATACCGTCCTGATATCATTTCCTCCTAAATCCAGCTCCTCTAATTTAGACAAAGATATACTATTCTTCAAGTCTTTTGGATATTCAATCAGCCTGTTGTTTCCTAGTTTTAGTGTCACTAACTGTGGTAATTCGCTAATAGACTGAAATACATAGTAATAAGTCAGTGCCAAGGTTTTTATATAAAATATTAATCCAATTGCATATAAATTAAGTACTTACTCCAGGTGCCAACTCCATGATTAAATTATTATTTGCATTCAAAATTTTTAGACTTTTTAATTCTGATATTGCTTTTGGTATTTCAGTTAATTTATTGTTATGTAATTTTAAAGTAGTTGTCCTTGGATCAATAGGGGACGGAAATTCAGTAAGACCGTATCCTGAACAATCTACAATAAAATTAGCTGTATCGCCCTCTGTATTACATACACACGGCTTAGGACACGGTAACTCAGTATTATTAGAATCTGTGTTTGGAACATGTTCTTCATCAAAAATAATCCGTGATCCTTCAATACTTTCCAGTTTGGGTGGTGATGATGATTCAGTAATACTGTCTATAGCAGGTTCATCGACTACTCCATCTCCACTACCTTCGATAAAACCCTCTGATTCCGAATGATCGGGTGGAAGTGGCAGTTCATTTTCATTTTGCGAAAAAGCTGCGTTGACCCTGAAAATAAATGGTTTTGACATTACCATGTGACATTAATAAAATCAAATGGGTATCATTTATTTATCATAACGAGGTGACGTAGAACTGTTAAGGACAAAGATAAGAGTTGTGATAGCGGGAAGGGTGTAACAAATTGTATAATTGAATAAACTTGACACATAAATTTAAGCATATTTATAAAGATGCATTTTGTTGCATTTGTCTAAGCTACGTATACACCTCTATGTTGAATTCGATGTATATTTTTCCAACGTCATGGTTGAAAATTTGTTTTAATGATAACAATTGAATCGTGTATGATTATGTCATAACTTTAAGTTGTATTATTATCGATGCAGAGAAGTCATGTCATTCCTATCTTTAATTATTTGACATGATTTCTTGACACAATTAAAACTTTTGTACGACTTTTATAAGTTATATCGTCATAATATTAACTACATACCATAATATTATAAATAATTTTAAATAAAAATTATCAAAAAGAAGAATTGATGCAATAGTATTTCAATTACCCAAAAAACTGCTTGTGCATAGATAAATTTATCGAAATATTATTAGAGTTAATTACTAGCACAAGGCGATAATTCGAAACCTAATTTAAAAAAAAAAAAACTTGCAAATAAATAACTTACGTAAGAGACAACACCAATAATATGCAGAGATATTTCGACTTCATCGTCAAGTTCTATGCAAACTGTCCACCTATTTCAGGAGTATGTACCTGCAAGAAACTGGTACTTTCGGATTGCAGTGCGCGAACTCACTGACACTTATAACTATTATCACTCAATGATAAGATTACCAGCGGCATGGCGCGGCTTATCGCGAATCAAACTTGATAACATGATACGAATAAACGGCAAAAATGATTGGATGTATGATTTTACTAACTCACTTTTGAAAATCATTTCAAAATACACAGGTAAATAGTTTGTGTGAAAGACGGCCAATCAAAATAAAGCTAATAATATGATAAAAAGTATTCGTCATTGCATTCTATATCAGGCTGTTTTGAATACTACGTCTGCTTACAAAATACCGAAATGAAATAAGGGCTTCATAACCGGAAACACAATTTCGCTGAATTTCTTATCAAATTTCAGTCCAGTCATTTTTTTTTGGACGTAATCAAATGAATTTACTGATCTGACATCTTACGACGAAATGTGACCGTCATAGTCATTGAACTAACTCGGTTCCTATTGTTCGTTGTATCTGTCTGTTTTCATTACTCAAAATGGTCGTTAACGACGTGATTTACTTTCCGTCAAACCGGTTTGTGGTTTTTGAATTATACGTTTATGTAAATTTAATGAATTATGTTACTAAGTTGTAATGTTTATCAGTGTAAAATAAAACTATTATCAAATTAATCAATGGGTCGAATAACTGTTACTAAAGTTATATTTACAAGTATTGCGACACATTAAACACAATACCTCCATTACAGAAAACTATAATATTAAAGTAGATTTTAAATAATAGTTATTTAAAGTCGACCAATGGTCGATTGAAACTTCAGATAGAAATGTTAATTATTACTATTCATTGTAATAACAGTTCTTGTTATAAAACAATAAACTCATCGAACCTTTATCAAATTTGTGGGCATATAACTTGCTTTGTTCGGTCAACCAGACCGATTTATCAAAATGAAAGGCTTAAATTCAATAGATCAGATATTATATGAGTTTTCAATTGCAAGGATGGTTCATTTGCAAACACATTGATTTATCAAGTTAAATTTATCAGTTAGAAAAGATTTAATGCACTCACGAAATCGAATGTTTATTTTGTGTAAGTTTTCTTAAGCAAATTCAGGTTAGGTAAGGTTTAAAATAAACAACATAAATAATTCAAAAAGATGTATTGATTTTAATAGCGAAAGAAACTCATCGGTTTTTTTTTACATGTGTCATGTTTCCTTTACAAAAAAAGGAGAGAGAAATAACCATGCGGCGATCGTCTCATTCCCAAGGTGTGCTAACATCCATAAATTCATTAATTGTATAATAACCTTTAGCACACAAGCGTTCCTTTACAATTTTTTTAAATTTGCCAACCGAGGCATTTTGAACGCTTTCTGGGATCCTGTTGTAGAACCGAATACATTGCCCCACAAAAGAGTTACTGACTCTATGCAGTCGAGTAACTGTAGTAATTAATTAGTGTTTTTAATACAGCCTTTTATTATATATATTAACCATATTGCAATTGTTGTAGATTATATGTAATAAACGATCAACTATTACTTTTGTCGTACAGTACTGTAACGGCGGTGACCTGGCAGACTACCTACAAGCGAACAGACTGCTCAGCGAGGGCACAATCCGGACCTTTCTCCGTCAGCTTGCAGAAGCGATGCGCGCGATACATGCTAAGGGCATCGTCCACCGTGATCTCAAACCGCAGAACATTCTCCTCACACATAATGTAATGCCTCCACGGACACCACATCCTACAGAGATTACCCTAAAAATCGGTAAGTTTATAAAGGTAGTATGAATAATTAAGTCAACAAAGAGTATGCGTTAAAAAAATTATGGTTAATTATGGTTTTAAATGAGCCTTTCATTGAGGTTGACGAAGTTTTAATTAACCCTTCCTATACTTTATCCTTAATGATTAATCATAAGAAAGTTATCACTATGCGTCAAGTGTCGCGCAGAATACTGCTGTGACTAATATTCCTCGAATAATTTTACTTTAGGAAACTGGTAAATAAACATCGTACAAATTATTGCTTTTGTTAATTATCTTATTCTTAAAAATTATACAATTTAACGTAGATAGAATAGTTATGTATATAATTAACACTTTTACTAATATTTTTTAATATTATTAGCGGACTTTGGTTTCGCAAGATTCCTAGAGGAAGGAAACATGGCCGTCACACTTTGCGGATCACCAATGTACATGGTAATTTGTACTTTTCATAAATATATATATACTGTTATAAATTATTTGCATCTATAATTTATTTTTATTATATTTCTGTTTAGGCTCCCGAAGTAATAATGTCATTAAAGTATGACGCAAAAGCAGATCTCTGGAGTCTAGGTACGATTGTGTACCAGTGCCTCACCGGCAAGGCGCCCTTCCAGGCCACCACACCGCATGAGCTCAAAGCGTTCTATGAAAACAGCGTCGACCTACAGCCCAAGTAAGACCCGTACCAAACAAAATAGAAACTGAACTAAATAAATTTACAATTTAATCGTTTGAACATTTGAATTTTAGATTTTATCAAATTAACTAGACTAAGAACTTGTATATACGCTGCTTGAATCCATTTTGTAACAGTTTTTGTATTGACACAATCGAGGCTAGGTCAGATATACAACAAAAGGTATTATTTTTTATTAGTCGTAAACATTGACAACGATAATGGACAACTCGGTATCGTTCAAATGCTAATATTGTGATTATTTTTTTATATACTCGCATGTTAGAGTTATGGATTACATGAAGTAGGTATGGATTTTTGGTTTACAGGCGAGTATTTTTTTGCTACTATTAACTAAATAATCTACGCAGTCAGCGGCCATATTCAAGGTCTGTTTTAAAGTGGCCGATATAAGCGTTGCTTCCTTGTTCAGCGCTTGCTTTATAAATGATGCCACGAACAAAATGTATTACTCACACTCACGCTCGTTTAAGTAGAGAGCTTATGTTATGTATTTCGGTCTAAATCAAATGAATATGATATTTGTTTATTTGTTGAATCAAAGCGATTCGTGCGCCAGCATCTGCGTTACGTCTTAACGCTTATGGTTATCGCAACCTATTCGAAACGTCTATAAATATTTCCTTTATGAAGGATATGGAAACCAAAATACCCATTTATTATATAAAATAAATAGATTAAACAGTATGTTTTTTACTCTGATTATAATGGATCGTATGTATCAAGACTTTGTTTTGGATTTAAAAAAAAACTATAGAATTTTAATATAATAAGTTCATACTTCGATGTAAAATAAATTATTATCTATCTAATCAATCAATTTGTGATTATAATTCATCTCGTGCTTGACGGTGAAGGGAAACATCGTGAGGAAATCTGCATGTGTCTAATTTCACTGAAATTCTGCCACATGTGTATTCCACCAACCCGCATTGGAGCAGCGTGGTGGAATAAGCTCCAAACCTCCTCAAAAAGAGGTGCGGAGGCCTTTAGCCCAGCAGTGGGACATTCACAGGCTGTTACGGTATCTAATCAACCTTTTGTGTGTATAACATGTCTAATAAAATAATTTTGACGTGTAGTAATCATTGAATAGACATAATCAATCTTATCTTATTATTATCCATATTTCATTAAAAGGGCCAACCATACATTCTCTCTTGCTTTCTGATCTATAGCCTTTTTTAATTATTGTCTTCAATATTTCTTAACTCAATTCATAATATCATAAATATTGATCCATAATAATAGAAAAACAGTCACAACGCAAATATACATTAAAGTCTATTTAATTTTATCGTAAAGAATGCAAACATAAGTATTACGATTTAAAAAAATATTCTGAATTTTACGTAACGATAAAATACACACCGTATGCAAAATTGCAAAGTTTCAGATTTTATTCATGTAAACTTAAAACTGTATGCTCCGAGATAGTATCGAATTGTCTCAACGCAATAAACAAATGACAAGTTGACAACGCGCTCATTACATAAATAATACAAATATACGGTTTAATGTCAACAGTACCAGATATCCTTTACTAAACACATTCAAAACATCTGGGTTACTATATCGAGTCGAATATTAAGAACTTAGTTATAATACGCATCTATAGTATCAAAATAATGTGACCTATTTACGTTTGCATTATTTAATTTAGCTTAATATATTATAATTGATATTGATTTCTGTTAAGTATATTATTAAAATCTACGAACACCGTTAATTCTTTCACCAATCAGCAAAGCATTGCTGTGTTTCGGCTTGGGTCTCGATGGCGTTTCGATGCGGTAATAGGTATTACAGAATAAGTTATTCCTGTACCGTATTGTGCTTTAATGTTGTCAACAACCAACAGTCCAGTATTAATATTGTTCTAGCCGTTTGTATGTACTTCATTTATGTCAACATTTTAAATTGATTACTCCGGTCTCATTCGGCCTAATTTAAACGAATTACTGGACTTATCTATGGCTCACGCGATCATCTATTTTTGGATTCTCAAAGTGACATTTTGAAAATAAGTAGCTAAATAAATCTCTCAAATTGCAGAATGCCATCTGGCACAAGTCCGGAACTATGCAACTTACTGATCGGTCTACTCAGGAGAAACGCGCGCGAGCGTATGCCCTTCGAGGTATTCTTCAACCATCCCTTCCTACAACGACCGAGAACGACATCCATCACCAGTAAGTACTAGATAAATATTGTTATACCATTTTTTCAACATGCTTTCCTGGTAGCTTATTATTTATTACACGAGTTTTACATGTGAAAGTAGATGTTATTTGACCCACATATCTGTTTTAATTGCTTCTTATTAAGATATATAAACGTGTAATTAATGAAACATCCGCAAATAATCAAAATAATAAATAATACTTGCAGACTATGATTAATGTGATGTTCTATTCAAATATTATTACACCCTATTACATATGTAAATATATTCACCCTTATTTACTCACACGTCCGACAACTGGTCATGTTTACCGAATTATAGCAAATAAAAATTAAATTTATTAAACTATTAATGAATATTTTTGTTCAATATTCGAAACGACGCCATTAATATTCGTTTAATTTTAATTTAAATAATGTAACATATTAAGGTGTAATGCTTTAAAGTACATAGAGGTTAAGTGAATACCTTTCTTGTAATAAATTAAGACACTTATCTGGTCGGATGACTCATTGTAGTCTATTCTATTGTTTATTCTTTCGTAACTGTATTTGATTTCAATTTCCAATAATACACTTTTATTTGACATAAGCCTGCTCTTATTTTCTACATTGCTTATAAATTATCAATTTACTTTAGTTAATTTAAAAGCAACATCAAAAATATAGTCATAAAAAAAACTTCCTGATAAACATGACAGATTGATGCTGTTGATCTACAAAATATAACTGGTATAATTCAATGTGTTTAAAGTACATTGACCTTATCATCTGTGCTTAAAATTGCTCTGAAATTAATTAGTAACCTTCATGAACTCAGATTTCTTAATAGGCATTCTCTTATGTTATCATATTATATATCATATTTAGTCATAAATAAAATATTGGTGTTGACCAATTTTTAAAAATAAAACTAGTTTTCATACCGTTTTTGTA
Source organism: Nymphalis io (assembly GCF_905147045.1). Classification (NCBI taxonomy): domain Eukaryota; kingdom Metazoa; phylum Arthropoda; class Insecta; order Lepidoptera; family Nymphalidae; genus Nymphalis; species Nymphalis io. The sequence continues at coordinate 4,625,627 of NC_065902.1, read as the reverse complement.
CAGCAGGTACGGCGTTTATGTATGTACATTTAAATTGTTTTGTAAAGTAGTAACTTCTACAAGGTTGAAACTTGCTGATGTATTCATAATAATTAAATTTTTTTTTTCTTTTTTTTTTAACATCTTATGAATATACTTTGTAAAATATTTAAGTCCAATTGACCAGCTCATAACTTAGTTGCTATGAATTCTAATTATACAATTCAAATAAACTCTTAAGAATATAATTAACAATATTATTTATGAAAGTAATAAAACCCCATCCATATCATTAACAAAACACATATTTCATACAAGCACGTAATCCAACATTGAGCATCACGCTTCCAAGTCCATGAATTTTTGAACACACGTAACGATAGGGTATTGTATCTAACGAGTAACGCGGTTACGGTATATGAATATTGTTCAGGTTTGGACTCGGAACTGCCTGACGTATTGGAGTGCGATATCGAAGGCTGTGTCGAAACTAACTGTATCCTAGAGGAGTCGTGGGACAGTCAGGGTATTTACATGTTTCTAATTACGCTTGATATGTACGAGGTGCATGGGGTGGGTTAATTTTTTAATTTTCTATACGACCTCTCGACAGTTTTGATATCTCCCATTTATAAACATTATTAACAAATCGCTTGAATCGCATGGCTTTTGTTAAGCTCAATGTAATAGGGCTAAGATGTTAACACTGTACACCACTCGGTTCAAAAATTTAAGGGACTAGCTTCACGGAGTATATGCTGCTTTTTCTTGTTGTCGCATCCCCAAATCTTGATACGCATCGCGACTCGTTTGCCGATAATATCTGATATAATTTATTATTGCGATAAAACAGTCGCGTTGCGTCAAGACCTAGGAGTTTTATCAATCGATCGCTTCAGCGGGTTAGTGGGCAAGCGCTTTCATTCATTAAAACACACATTACATGTTTACATAGTATACATGACAAATAAAGCGACAACCCGTAAATCCTTTGCTGGGAAAAGATTACACCTGCTGCTTCAATGAGGGTTGATACATACGCAAGTGGCAGTTTTTTTTTTTTTTTTTGAAATACTGGTTTCTTCTCTAAAATTTCCTTCACAATCACGTTCGAACACGAGATGAATATTATAAAAACAAATAAACCTGGAAACTCATTAATGCTTAATGTATATCTCCTACACCCGATTAAGATCATCATGTTTTATCTTCTGGTGTATCTCATCTCTTTGTTTATTTAATCTTTACATATACTTACGTATTTATAAATTATTTATAACAGTGACGTCATTCAGGCGACGATATTAATATCAATATCAATAATTTATACGTTGTTAATAAAATATAAGTATTTTAGGTTGCTTCCTTGTTTTATACTTAATGAATATTTATTTATTACACTATTTCCAATTTATATTCAAATATTGTGTTTACAAATTAAATTTAAATTTAAAAGTCATAAATATATTTTCGTTTAAAAGTACACAACAATCTGACATTATCACCTTGTATTGATTAATACATAATGAGATAGCATATGTATGTACATAAGTACAAAGAAACAAATAATACGAGGAAAAGCGCTTTCCCACAAATTCATTGATTATTATTATATAGTATCTATTGGGTTAAAGTTGCACTTACACTACAAAACACATATGTATGTTGTACATCGGGATAAAAAATTAAACATTGAAATTTCCTACTCTTTCTTGTTAAATTTTCCAAAAAAAGGAAAAAAATATTGAAATGCTCTAACTGAACTGAGCCAAATCTATACATCGTATGTAACGAAACTCTTGTTATGCAGCTTGTACTCATACTCATTTCACAATGAATATTATAAGTTTATTGATTCCGTATTTATAAATAAAAAAATCTCTCGTTTAAAACTCGTCTTAAACTTGCAACTCTTTTAAAGCATGTTTGCGAATCACTCCATTTTTATATACGTGTGTGGTCAGAGTTCAGAAGCATAAACAGGTAATTTTATTTTCACAGAGACAAATTCTAACAGCGCTATTCCCACGACGTCCAGTCCGCGCGCCCCCGTGTCCGCGCCGCAGCCGCAGCCGCAGCCGGTCGCGCAGCCGGCCAAGAAGCCGCAGCCCACGTCTTCGGGTAACGATAAACATTTTACTATTAGGGGTCACAAATATCGGTGATACTCATCTACAACACAGATAAACGTAGTCACACTTTATCTTTTAACCTTTTTTTAAATAAAACAAAAATAGCTTTTCAATACTCAAAATCAAAATTACAAGGTTTTAATATCGTTAATAAAATAATATTTAAATATGTCATTCAAACTAAAAATACATTGCGTTATTCAGTACTTTATTTAGAGTCACCTTTATTACGAACATTTACCTCTGTTGTAATGTAATGTCATTAAGAAATGCGCACTGTTAGTCATCAAAAGTTTTAAAAATAAAAAGTTAATATGTGATGTTAATTTATTAGTCATTGTTTTATTGGCTGACATGTTAAACGCACTAGAAATATATTGATAGAAAAAAAAAACAATGTCTATATACTGCAACGAGATATTCTACTCAACTACACTTGAAAATCCTTGGTATATTTTTTATTTTAACTTTGCCAACAATGATAATGGAAGGGCATGTGAACTGCGTTTAAAATTTAGTGTTATATTCTATTTCGAGTGTTCCGATAACCTTCGCTGATGTTGGCGACTCTCAGCTCTCGATATTATTGCTGCAATTATTCAATCAAATCTGATTAATTTTCAATATGAAATACATATAACTCAGTTATTATATTTTAATTTTTATTTACATTATTTTAACAAACACAATGAATTTGAAACATTTACATTTAGTGTTACGGAATGTAAAAAAATATAACATCTGCTCACTGATGACGTACGGAAAGCAATTACATAAGTTCATTAATACAATTTTTTAATGCTAAATATAAATATTTTATGTCATAGAAAGATAAAATCTATTTTTAAACGTACTATGGTAGAGAGTGCGCAAAGTTGGCGCGGGAACAATGTCGCTCAGCTGTTTGCCTCACATACAGTTTCTAATACCGTTTTTCTTATTGTCTTTTAAATTCACAATATTATGTACGCGGTGTTCAAGAAAACAATGGCTAGACTGCGTAAAAAGATCGGTGACATAATTTATTATTCTAATACTGTAAACGATTGTAATTTCTACAATATAAATATATTATAACCTTCTGTATTTCGGTTTGATTTTGACAAAAAAAATAGACTTTCGTAATAAAATAACTATTAATATTGTTTCAAAGTAATATAGAAAAGAGTACTAGTAATTTAAGGTGATTGTCGCATATCGGACGATAATTTTTTACAATTGTGCAAACACCATACCTTACACCATATGTAAGGTATGTGTTGTGCTTTTGTACATCGCACAGTGAACTACGGATTAAATATTACTTAGAAAGTGTATTGTAAATGAGTATTATTAGCAATAAGTTGGTATCGCAGAAGTCGTATACTGAACTTGTATTAATTTAGCAACAAACATAACAATTCGGTTCGGGCGACGCTCACCTGCACACTCTCGCACTGTAATGTTACCTATGGCACGCAATCTCGTAGATCCGAAAACTACCTACACGATATATGAGGAGGTGTGTCGGTCGACAGCCGAGTCGGCGGACACGCTGTGGGCGGGCGCGGAGGACTTCGTGGTGGTGGAGGCGGACAGCGGCTCGGCGGACGGCTCGCACACGTCGCACGGCTCGTCCGCGTCCGAGGCGGCGCCGCGCCCGCGCTCGCTGGCGCTCGTGGCGCCCGCGCCCGACGCGCCGCCCGCGCACGCGCTCCCCGCGCACGCCGCGCACCCGCAGCCTCGGGTGAGTCCACGCCACTTCCACCGATACAGTAGACATCAAATAACTGCCTAGCACCGCTTGGTAGATAAAATCTTACATACAACCATTGATGAAATTTTAACCGAGTGAGCTTTATGTTGATTTCATTTTAAAAGTTCTCTGCTAACCGGCGACCCAATATCGCTAAAACCTCATCATATAACTCAGCGGTTGTGTGAACAGAACCCACTGAGCGTGGCGTCCAACGTGCCGCGCTCGCAACCCATCGACGTGCTCCGATCCAATCACAATCGAAATACGACCGACATCGGCTCACTATCGCCGCCGACTGTGAGTAACATTCATTTTTCATATTTGTTAATTTAACTTGATTGTAAAATAAAAGTGTTTATTATTTAGTTAGATAAACATAAAAACTAAAGGAACCGTCCTTGTACTAATTTCATATTTTAACGCATAAAAATAATAATCATTTTTAAAACATTTCAAAATATGTTATAGTAGGGCTCTAGGATTGAATCTTGTAGTAACGTTGCTTCAACCATTACACCACACCACATAAAGAGTGAAATCTTTTGCATTATTCCTAATTTATTAACAAGTTTTGCTTTATTTTATAAATATGATTTTCAAAGTTGAATTTTTTTCTTTTTTATAAGTTGCTTAAACATTTTTATAATACTTTTGTTTAATGTTTATATTTAAGTTTAATATAATCATCGTTTTCAGGTACCGTTTACAATGAGGACTCCTCCTTCGACTCGACGACGAAGTGCATCTGGAAGTTCCCCACCGCCGTCACTATGGCAGGTCTCACCCACCAATAACAGTCCGCTGAGAAGATCGGGTGAGCATTTAAAAAGCATAGTTCGAGCGCATGTCGTCTCGAGAAGAAAATATGTTGAAAGTCCGGTGCGTGCGCAGGCTCGTCGCCGCCGGTGTCGCTGGCGCTCAAGGCGAGCGGCGAGTCGTCGCCCAAGCGCGGCGCGCTGCCCGACGCGCTGCTGCGCGGCCTCAAGCTGCACCACGAGCCGCCCGTCTACATCCCCAACCTGCAGGAGGAGACCATCCTGGCGGTGAGAAGCGTTACTATTTCCTAAACATCGTGATTTTTGGGACACACTACGTTTTTAGTCTGTGGTTTTTGTCTACAGTTAAAAGATTTAGTTTGGGTCTTTACACTTTATTACTCACTCTTATATTATGTTGCACGGTTGTCGGGTCCACTAATGTTGTGTCATATATTCGAGTAGAGCCGTCTACCGAGTTACTGCCGGAACACTAATCCAATTGAGTAATAAACTTCCCAGACGTTTTCGTATTGAAGAAATTAATATTAAGAATCCACTCAATTTCTCAATAGAGGTTTTTGGGGATTTACATAAAACGGATGGGATCCCTTTCACTCTATTAAGTAAGTAGTATAAAGGCTCGCGTCTAGGCCAGCTACTCTACTAAGAGCCATGGCTCAACTGCAAAGAATTCCTCGTCGCCAGTCAACGAAACTTCTTAACGTGGAACCTCTCAAACTAAATGTATGTACTCGCCCGCAGGAAGAGCACAGCAAAGTTTTCTCGCAGCTGAACTTCGTGCTGATGCTCGCCGAGTTGCTGTCGGACCTCGCCGTGTCGTGCGGCGCGCCCCTCGCCGCGCTCATGGACACGTCGGACGGTACGACGATACTGCCCGACTATTAATAACTGAATCAAATACTTTTACTTTTTCAGTTATTCCCTAAAATGCGAGCATTTGTTTCGGAATACACGTGTCAAATGAAATTGATCAAACGTTACCATTACGCATGCGGCGTGGAAAAAGATTTCATAAATTTTTAATTTATCGGTATTATAAAATATCCTACATGCCCCCAGAGTGCTGGAAACCATGGTCAGTTTCATCGTAATCGATGCAATTGCTTCTTAGTTATAATGAACCCAGACATTGTTTGAAACTGTACGTTTATGTCGTCATTGTAATCAATGTTCCCATTAGTACATTAACGACCCGAGCGAATGTTTTTACTATACGTTTTGCTGATGTTCCCTCAGAGCGCTGCAACGAGAGCGTGCGCCTGGGCCTGCTGGTGCAGGCGATGCAGGCGCTGGCGGCCGGCCTGCGCCTCGCCGCCGCGCACTACCGCTCGCGCACGCTGCAGCCCACGCTGCAAGTGCGGAACGGTATGACTCCACGTCTACCTCACAGACACACGTATATAATACGATTAAGAGGACCAACGATAATTAAATAATGATTTATATATTGTATAATATAAATATGATAGGATTATGTCGTCGCTTTTTAAACTCAATTGATGATTAAATCAATACTACATAATTCAAAAACAAAATGCCACAAATAATATATAATTTTAAGTTCAATATATTTTACAGTTGTATCGCTCATGAATGGGAAGTACAAATGGATTGTCAACGAATCAAAACGACTACACGAAGCGGGTATTACGCCTGCAGTCTGTGATAAAATACTCTACGAACACGCTATCGAATTGGTAACTTATATTCATTTACATAATATATTAAAATAATCGTAGTACTGGACTTAGTATCTAAATTATTGATGTCTAACGAAATAATGAATGGATTTACCGGTAGTACTTCAGTTAAGTTTTTGTTGTGCAGAACATAGTACGTAAAATTCCAAACACGATAAGACATTCTGAGAGTATTCGTCCGACAACATTTAACATTATAAGAAATTATATCCTATTTGTTTGTGTGTTTGTTTCGTTGTCCTACGGACTCTTATTTATTAGAATGGAAACATTTTGTTATTATTTAATGAATTGTATAATTTTTCATCTTTCAATTTTTTTTTCCCAGTGTCAGATGGCGGCAATCGAGGAGTTGTTCGGTGACGTAAAGGAGTGCGAGCGACGTTACATGTCCGCGCAGGTGCTTCTACATTCACTTGTGCAGCGACATCCACTGCATCCGCACCACCGCACCACGCTCTCCAAATGTGAGCTACTTTACATACACGCAACGTAGCCCATCCATAGATAATATAATTTGACGAAAATGATAAAATACTAAGGGAAAAATTGTAATAATAATAATGTACTCCAGACCGATTTCGGCCACGGCGGCCAATCTCAAGAGAGATTAGCCAACTACGCAGGAGATATTATAGTGCACAAGTGTGTGCGCAAACACAGATGCACTCTATATTCCCTAACTCTCATAATCCGATGGGACGGCAATCCCACACAAACGGAAAGAGTTTAGGCGCAGGACCAACGGCTTTAACGTGCTTTCCGAGGCACGGGAGTGTATACACTTCCAACTTCCGGCTGCTACTGAAAATTTTCTGACAGAAAAACCCAATAACTTTTTATTGGCCCGACCTGGGAATTGAACCCAGGACCTCCGGGTCTGCGGCCTTACATCAAGCCACTAGATCAACGAGGCAGTGGTAAAATTGTAACATATACATACATAAAAGACAATAAAAAAGATAAATATTTTTTCATAATATTAAAATGTCTGTGTATAATATATAAACTTTTAATAGTATTTACTGAAACATTATTGGCCATTTAATTTAATTCTACAAACATAGCTTGACTTTAAAATATTAATTTACAGACAGGGACGCAGTACAAAGGCGGCTCAATTGCCTCAAGGGGCCCCGAAAAATCATGGACGTGAAGTTAGAGGCTGGGATCTCATAATGTAATAGAGTATCTTACCTAGAAATAAGTAAATGTAAAACGCAAGATGAGAAGTGATTTTATTTTGTTTTTAAAATGACTTACAGTGATAAACTATTAAAAAGTGTATAAAAAGAATAAGTGAAAGATATCATTTGAAAATAATCACCATATACATACCTGATGTTTAGCAAAGATGAGATTCCAATAGCGAGTTATATTTTTTTATATATAGTGAAGATTTCTTGCAAACAATAATACCATGTAGAAACCTTAGAAAATTTGAATGTAAAAATTATAGTACTGCTTTAAGATAAATTGTAAGTAGACAATTGTCATTTCTTATCTTGTCATTTCTTCCTACTTTCGCAATAAATGGTAGTAATTTTACATAAATGAATTTCTTTCTTTCATACACAAAAAATATATATTAAAACTAATTTCTGCCGAAATAAAATGCACGTTTAATAATTTTCAAAAAATAATCTTTAGTCATCAAAATCCAATCATCAATTGAAAATGTAAAAAAATAGGTTAGAAGTAGTATGGATTTGCAAAAATATTTCATGGTTATATCAACACTTATTATTACTAATTTGTAGTGTGTTATGTAAAGTGAATATTATGACATATTATCTTATTACAGACATGATATAGAGATCTCATTATTATCGACCAATAACAATATGGCATTTTTAGGTTAAGTTACTGATTATATTTTTAAGTATTTTTTTTAAAATAAACAGTATAATTTTCATGTTTGTATTTATGCCCTAAAACTGCATTATATTGCCAAATTATAATGATTGTTCTTTTTGTTTTCTTCAATAATAATGTTCAATATTTTACAAAAATAAGAATAAAGACTGTCAAAATATATATGAATGTTTTGTTTTTATTAATAAATTATTATTTTTAACAGTAAAATATTGGGGATGTTTTAAGTCTTAGCAATAAGAAATAAATGATAGAATAAACAATTTTATTCACATTATCTATGGCCTTAAAATACGCAAGTTTTTCTAATACTGTACAAAAATTCCAGTACCTTGTTTTAAGTACTTGTATGGCTTCATTCTATTACGTCCTCGGATAGACTGTAACATTACTTTATCAGGAGGGAATTCTGAGGACCCCATAGTCTCCAAAAGAACATCCAAACATGTTAACAGTTTCATCATTTGTGTGGAAAGAATGCACTGCCTTTTGTCCATATTTTGCCAATCAGTATTAATTACTCGTTCAATATCTCTAATGTCATCACATGAGCCAGCATGGTGTGTTCCATTCCAGTGTAAAGTTAACGAAAAGATAGGTGTTTGTTTTGGGTAATCGCTATTTACAGATACCATTGCCACAAGTTTCGCAGACTGTCTTGTAATAATTGCACGGTATAGCATATTATCAGGAGTCACCAATCCTTCAGATATAACAAAAGATGTTGAAAGAGCTTGACTATATTCATGCCAACTTACAGTCTGCCATTGGGTCAAAGAACCAGATAATCTTACAGGACATGGTAACCCCTTAGCAGGTAGAACTTTACCACATTCTAAATCTTGCAATTCTTTCATTAAATAAATCCTAGCTTTGAGTCTTTTCTTCAAAGTAAAAATAAAATTTTCAACACTTGCTACGCTAAGACTTTGACAAGGAATAAAATTCTTGTTAGGTTTTTGAGTGTCAACAGATACTGCCATGAAATCTAACCCACACATTCTCTGAGCCCATATGTATGGTTTACCAACTTCTGAAATAAAATGTTGAAAATTTTCTGATATACCAGCAGCATTCAATAAGTAAGCAGTTGCTGGATGTGGTGAGTCATTACCGGTGTCACCAACATATAATTCATTCAAGATACAATCTCCGTTTAAAACATCAGCAGCAGACACTCCAGTAATGGGTTTTGGAAAATTCAAAGTAAATCTCACCACAACAATTTTAAGATGTATCATGTATGAAAAAATAAGATTTAATGCAGTGTCATCATTATTAGTAATGGTCACTTGAACATTTAATGGGTGCTTTTTGAGAACTTCTTTTTTCTTTGCTTCTGCTTTCTCCTCTCTTGACACTTTAGATGACCTGTGATGCCGCTTCTTCTTTGAATCTCTTTGATCTTCATCATTATTTTCTTGATCTGAATCTGAATCATTTGAAACAACTAATTCATTTTCAACATTTGAAAGTTGTTCAAGCCTTCTTGCTTCATCTTCATCTCCAGATATACCTAAAAAATGTCTTTTTTATTTCGTGTTCCAAACAATGAATAATTATAAAAAAATAATAACAAAATAGAATAATAGTTAAGCTACTAACCAACAGAAACATTTTTAGCACCAAGAGCATCTGAATATGCATTGGCATTGGCATAGAGCAAAAACAAAGGTGATGGAAGAAGTGTTGCAGCTCTAGTTTCATCTCTTTTTTCATCTAGTCTTAATGCTAAACATTCTTGAAGAGGCTTTGTGGCCTTTAATACATCCTTGAGATGTGGAGCCAAAGCATCTAATCTTGAGCGAGCAGCTGCTATGGCTGCAGCTACACGTTCTTTGGAAGCAACTAACTCACTGCATGCTCCAGCCAGTTCTCTACGTTGACGCAGTTCCCACTCAAGCCTTGCTAGTTGCAGTTGATGTTCATCAGTTTTTGTAATTTCCTGAAACAACATTTTTTAGTTTAGTAAACAAAAGTTTTAATTTAAATCATATACATAAGTATATCATTCATAAAACATACTGGTCTTGAAATTTCAATAGGTGCATGTTTATAAAAATCTTCCATTGATATCAATTCTATTTCTTCATCTTTAGATTTGAATTGTAAACATTTAGTGACTTCTTTATTTAAATGATCAGCCTCATACAACAAATTTTGTAAAAGTAAATGTGTTGAATCCACTCTTTGTTTTTCTTTGTGCAATGCATCACGGCCAGCTCTTGTACGGACTTTTTCTAAGCGATTGAGCTTCTTTAAGGCTACCAAGTGTAAGGAAGCTTCAATTCTTTTTGCAGCTATTTTTTCTTTTGCCTATAAATATATAAATAGTGAAAACATTCAATGAAAATTATGAAAAAAAGGTAATAATATGTAAACCTAATAATACTAACATAATAAGAATCCTTAGTAATTTTACCTCATCTGTTCCTTTGGCTTTCAACTCTGCAATATCTGCAAACAGCTGTCTAACATCTTGGCATATCTTTTTAAATAAAGCAGAATCTTTTTCTGCAGAACGTAATTGTGCTTCAGTTTCTTCGAATTCAATTACTCTCTGTAACAATGTAATATTCGCTGCCTGACTTAGAATTATTTACATTTTATACATGCTTCAAAGGTTTTTTTAAGTAATTTATAATTTACATAATTTATTGTCTAAAAGCCCGCTGAAAATTTAGAATAACATAAAATTTTAACCTTATATATATCTGTTGGTGATTGTTTAGTATTATCACTAGATGTTGTGTTTAATTTACGCCGCTTCTTAGTCGATACATCGTCTTTACCCATGGCAACCCGATATAATCCTCCTTTAGATATTAAAATAATAAATAGATAACGAATTAATCGATTACGAATAACAAAATTATTAATTGTCCTAGTTCTTAATAAATAGTAAAATATATTTAGACGGCGAATAAAATAATAACCACAAAATAAGACAAACGGACCAAACGGTATTGAGTAAACAGATTACCAATCATACAACCATAAAGGCATAAGCTAGTGTTGCCAGGGCTAAATTTTCAATTGCCGTGTTCAATGAGCAAAACTGCCGTTTATAGAAAAAACTACTTATGTTTTTCGAATAAAGTTATTAGAATTGCATAATTTATACGGCATTTAGACATTCGCGTGAATGACAAGGCGCATGTCTAAGTAAATATATGTGTAAATGGGGTATAAGCAATATACATTTTTAGTATTAGTAGGGCTGCAGTGTACAAGCCCGTTTGGATATAGGCGGTGATGTCCACTTAATATCATTGTGGCCCATTTACCCGTCCGCCAACCTATCTATCTAGATCTAGAAGAGATAAATAAAACAGGGTGCGGGTGTCAATATTTAATAGATAAATAACATTTTCATAAAAATATAGTTATTAATAATTGTAAATTTTTCCTTGTTATTGACTACATAGATTTTCAGAAAATGTTCGCAATTAGTTCAAGAGTTCAGAAATCGTTTATTAGGTGCACGGTATGAATATTTTACAACTCAGCGCTTATAAAATTTAAAGCTCATTTTTGATAATAATTAACACAAGTACACGAGTACTTCAATAACCTACGTTGAGTAAAATGACGTCAAGCGACATCTGACAGCGTTTAGCGGCAAATTTCAAAACACAAAATGTAATCAAGTAGATACGCTATTAAGCGATTGGTTCAAAATATAACAGACATCTATTTGAAAGTGTAGATTTAAATATTTATACTATTTATAAGCCCCATAGGCCGATACATCAAAAATCTACCTACATCGATGTACGTAATAATTTTCATAAAATATTTTGTATCCACAAATATTTGAGCAATCATGAATCTCTGCTCAAATTATTAAAATGTATAAAATTTTAATTGTTTTGTAATTTTAGTATAATAAATGATTGAAATAATGGTATTATAATTATTTGGTCTTTCGTAATGTTGATTAGAATAGAGCGTTAGCTAAGAATTGAACAAACAAAATTATCGAATAAAATAAATATACAATGATGGCAAATTGTTCTAAAGACCTACCTAGTACCTAGATAATTATATTATAACATTGTATGATAAAGCATGCAACGTGTGCGTGTTCAGACGTCGTCTCGCTCTGTGATCGGCTTACTGGAAACCAGAAAGATCGTGAACATATCGTGCAATGTTTATCATGCGTTGTTATTGAACGTAAACAAAGTTCTTTGCATTTTGGATTAACTTGTAATATAACTCATTGAGTTAGCCAGTAAGAAAGAGATTTTTAGTGTATCATTTAAATTTTAGTATTGTTTGTAAAATGTCGGAAGAAAAATTAGAATTACGAATAATAACTTACATGTGTCCTACACATCCCGTGGAAATATATGAATTAATTATAGAGCTATTGGAAGAGGCTTTGGACTGCCATACGATATTACAATATGAAAGCCGAAGCCCTGGTCCAATTATCGGACGACCAGATCCTTTTATTAGGAATAAGATTGACCTCGGTATGTATATGATAGTTTTATTTTTATTTTAATGTTTATAATTTATTAAATACTCTCAATCACATAATTAACTAAATGAAACAGATTATAGATGACATTTTAAAACTTTCTTAAAGTATTGTTGTCTGTTAGTATCTAATACATGTTTAGCCAGTTATATTTTTCATCACACTTTGATAGGTGAATAATTCAGTGATCTCTTAACTTAGAAACAAGTAGGTTCAATACCATTTCCAATCATGTTTAGACTGCACATGACTTCTTATTTTTCCCCAATTAATCTATCAGAAAAAGAAAAAAGTTGACCATGATCATGTCTATCGATATACACTACAAAACGTAGGTAGAGTACGTGTGTAGGTATTTGCGCAGAGAAGGAGATAGACAACGGTTTTATTGTAACAAAGTGTTGAGTAGCAAAACAATGCTGTCTTTTTCATATAAATAGCAAATGTTATCATTGTAATAGAAAGAGAAAAAATAACAAGTATTTATTTTTATAACATTATTTTTTATTTTAATTATAAAATAAAGCTTATATAATTTAAGCACATTATATAGTTTTATCTATAATATTGTACAAAAAAATGTGATTTTAAATAAACAATTTGTAAAATTATTTGATGCGCTCTGCACATGTACAGCATTTATGACTGCAGCAGCGTACATGGACTTAAGCGAAAGCAGCAATGAATTTGTCGAGCTACTACCCGTTACACCGGTGTTCGCCCACCAGATGAATGTAGACAATAAGCCGGGCTACTTTTCGGACGTTATCGTCCACTGTGATAAAAAGTAAGCGTTCTAGTCAAGGTTAAATTATACTTTCCTATAAAGTAAATATATCCAGACCATCAGATTATTTTCTCCAACTGACTAATAAGTAATAGCCAATTACCTAGTTCTAGAAGCATCTTTTGAGACACAGGTTATTTCCTCTTTAGTATCGCGATAGTCTAAGTGCAGTAAATGACGACTTGTTTAATGGCTCGACCATTAAAAAAGTCGTCAGTTGATTATCCGCTCAAAACAAATATGTGTACATGACTATTTTTTCATACTGACTAATAAGTAATAGCCAAGTTCTTAATTCTAGAAGCATCTACAACTTTTGAGAGTATCGCGATACTCTAAGTGCTGTAAATGACGACTTGTTCAATGTTCGCGAGTTGAATACCCGCTCAAAACAAATATTTATAATGCATATGCATGTGTACAAATATTTGTTTTATATATAACAAATATTGATACAATAAAAATATTCGTCGTTGGCCGAATACATTTGTGTTTTATTTTATGGGCATTATTTATAACAAATATGATAATTTACCAAAAAGTAAATATTGTTGAAATTGCCTAAATAAATAAGTAGATAAATTAATTGTTATCAAGCAAGTCGAGTATTCAGATAACGAGTGTTTCTAACTCCTATTATTACTCAATCGAATTCCATACAGTGTAGTTATATTATTTTAAAGAGCTCAAATGTTTGTAATATTCATTATACTATTTCAGAGCTCACAACGTAAACACTTTGTTGGATCTCAGAGGATGTACTTTTGCATGCAGTGACAAACAATCTTTTAGTGGAAGTAAAATTGTTCTTAAAACACTTAAAGAGAAAGGCGAAAATGCTTCTTTCTTTGGATCAGTTCTAAGTATAAAAAAATAATAATGGCTTTGTGAAATGCAATTTTTAAATATGTTTATTTATTTTATTCATTCTTTATTACTCTTAGAATCTGGATCACATTTGGCTTCGGCGCAAATGGTGTTATCTAAACAAGCTGACTGGGCAGCAATTGATTCAACAACACTTCTTTATTCAAAGAAGTTTATGCAGGACGGTGGAAAAGATATTATTACATTAGAAACGCTAGGACGGTTACCACCCTACCCTGTTGTGGCCAATAGAAGACTTCCAGGTACGTTCTTCACAAAATTTTGTTAGTGACAATCTCAAGTTGAAATATTTACTTCCTTTTCTTATAATAACGAAATTAAAATTATTTTGAGCTTACCAAAAGTGAGCGTAAATTGTTATATTATTAATTTATATATAATGTTGACCAAAGGGCTAGTTGTGCATTTAATTAAACATACGTAATTTTAATGTGCCAAAGACATGTGGTCACACATAGACAATTACTACTGTTAAACTCTTTAGACATATTCTTAAAAGTGACCTACTTTTTTCTATTAAAATATGAAAACACCTTTTATATGTTGAAAGTGCATGTTGTACTCGAATTAGAGCTAACTTTTTGCTATAAACATAGAATGGTGATTTGCATCGAGGATAGATACAAATCACTCAATATTTTATATTGAGTGAGCACTGACTCACCTTGGTAACAAGTCCGTAATTTTGCCATTTCATTTTTTTAAAAATAACGATGAATTACTTGACAAAGGCGATGCCATGGAAAATAATGTTATTTACTCAATTAATTAAAATAATTTTGGAACAGTATAAAAGTATCAAAATAGTCACATTTAATATAACGTGTGGTGGTGATACAGTACAAACGTCATGAAAGCCATTAAGTATTCATTTGTGCAAAAATGAAATATATCATTAACGATTAGTTTTTTCGACAAAGTCGTAACAAAACACAATGTTAAGACAAAGTACTAGCACAAATATATCTTCATTGAAGCAAATAACATGACATTATTCTCATATTTTATTATTGCTAGTAGTATGCAGACTGCAGTGTAACAATAACTTATTGATAAAAAATGTCCTGAAAAAAGCACCCTAGTCCACATCAAGTATAATAAAAGAATATTTCAAAAAATGGATATCTGCATTTTTTTTTATCCATATTAATTTTCATACTTAATAATTAACTATTATATAATATTAATTAAATAATAATATTTATAAATTACCATAACATATTCCTCATTCCACTAAGTTCAAATCTCAATAACAGATTTTAAAAATAGATATAACAATGAAATATATTTTCAGATGATATTAAAAATGGGATAACTAAAGCTCTTCTTACTTTGCCACAGTCACCAGAATGGAAAAGGCAATTTGCTAAGTTTGGTCTCATAAAGTTTGACAGTAACAGTAATGGTGCTTACAATGGGCCGGCTGCACAGATGTGGTCCATCCAGAACGAAAAATTCAATGTTAGATATTATTAGACTTTTTTTAGTCATAAGCTTAGTTTATGTTTTATATATCTTGTATGTTGATTATACACCAAAAAAATAAAAATATTTTTATACTATTTATAAAAAAACTCAAATCTTTTTGAAATCTCTATTATTATTAACATCTAGAATTTTGAAATATTTTAATGGTCTGAATTTTCTGTTTTACAATTTTGGAGAATAAATGTAAGTGATATTGTGTCTTTATTCTTACCACACTGAATAAGGATTTTGCTTGGAATTTGAACAGCAAGAGTTGTTGACTTTTTTATGCTCAGACTGCTGTGTTCCTGAAAAATTATAAATTTAAGAAATGAAAATAATTTAATGATAGTAATGTATTGTGCCTCGTATTGACATGACTTACTTGTAATTTTGAAGGTGATTGTTTATTTATATCAATTTAAGGAAAAAACTCCAGTTTTACTTTTTTTAACAACTACATTTATTTTAAAAACCAAAAGGGTACATTAAATGCAATAAAATAAAACAAATTAATTTTTTTTTTAAATATTTTCCAGCAACTATATTAAAATACCATCTAGCTAAATTCTATCTACAAACAATAAGGTGGTAACTAAACAACTCCTCCGCCGTTGATGAGATCAATCTCTTCCTGTGACATAGGCCGGCGCCTGTAGCGTAGTGGTAAATCAATGTCGGAAATAGGAGCACTGCTCATTGCTGCTGCTGGTTGAGATTGAACTGACTGAAATTCGAATTATTTCTTAAAATAATTATTTTTGACTCTACTTTCAATTTCATTACTTAAAAAAGTATTTTTGTTACAAATATTGTTACTGCTATTTTTATTAGTTGTACATAATTTTATAGTGAAAATATACAATATTTATATATGAAATATTTAATTAATGAATTATTATATTTAATTAACGATTTGATAATATATTCAACCTCACCAACCGACTTAATGCCGAGGTGAAAATGTTTGCGTAAGAGAAAAATCCCATTATTTATAAAGTGGTAAACTTAAGATTAATATAATTAAATATCATTTTGTGCTTTCTATTTATTTAAGAACTAATCACAATAGTTAAAGCTTTAATAGAAAATAATTACCGATTGAGCTGTTGCTGCTGCAGGAGCTGCTGCAGCAGGAGGTGCCGAAGGGGCATTAGAAGAACCTAGTCCTTTCCGAAATTTAATTACTGGTACTCTAAATAATGCCGCTGTTATTCGCACCATTATTAATTTTTATTTAAGAGTGGAAAAAAATTAATCACAGAATTAAAAATTTCTTTGACAGGTTCGAAAAAAATTATGTTAAAGTGACATTGACGGCTAATTTAGATAATACCGTGCTGACAGTTCTTGACAAAATAGTCTACAGACTCAGAAATAAAACTAATTAGCGTAGATACACGCCAGAAAAAGAGAAAAAAAAACAAGGTAATGATTTTAAAAAGTATAGATATCTTATACCCTAACTAAACAAACAAAAATAATTCTGCGATAGCACACATACACATTGTTACATATGAAATGTTAATAACATTTAACTTTATTCCGGATTTGGGAAAAAGATGACAAAACACAAAATGAGCACAATAAAACTTTGATTTTTTTAACTGCAGCTAGATAGTATGGTCTCACTATTATTAAAGATAAAAGTAAGTTCTCTCCAACAAAATTAAATTTTTTAAACTATTAATATCCTTTGGAATGTTTGCACACTACAGTCGTTGGATAAAATTCCTATTGCGTGATATAGATACAACGTGAATTATTTCACAAAAATTCTAATTTTTTCTGAAATAATTCATGCTATATCTCAATAAAATAATTCCATTTTCTGTGGAATTCATTACAAAGGTTTCAATAACTAAAATGAGATACAAAGAAATGAGCTTTGTATTTGTAATCTCATTGATTATAGTCTTTCATTAACTCTTTACAACTCTTAAATTAAAAGTATTTAAAAGAAATACATGTAGCTATACATTTATCTTTTATTTAAATTATTACATTTTCACTTTCACTTAAATTAAAATAGTCACACTTTCAACATTTACTCAAGCAAAGCAAATAATTTTAAAAGCATTTGCAATAAACAATTTCTGTATAAACCAGTTACAAACTTGGTATAAAATCATTATGACTTTAGTAAATAAAATCAATATATATAATATTGACAATAATTAACAAGAGTTAAGGTTACATTATAAACAGGGTATTTAACTTTTGAAATATACTCTTATCTATATGAATATTTAAACTGGTCTACGGAAGTTTTTGCCAGCGTATTTGGCAGCAGCTCCTAGTTCCTCTTCAATACGTAGGATCTGGTTGTACTTAGCAAGACGTTCAGAACGGCATGGAGCTCCAGTCTTGATTTGCCCAGTAGACAAACCAACTACCAAATCAGCAATGAATGTGTCTTCAGTCTCACCAGACCTGGATTTTTTTTAAGAATGGCATGTATTTTTAGTATGTATTTAAAACAGTGATTGAATGTAGATGGACTAAATCATTAATTGCTTGCATATTGTTTATTATGTTTTAGTGACTGCCTCGTTGGTCTAGTGGCTTGATGCGCGGCCGCAGACCCGGAGGCTCTGGGTTCAATTCCCAATAAAAAGTTATTGGGTTTTTCTGTCAGAAAATTCTCAAAAGCAGCCCGGAGTCTGGAAGTTGGTAGTGTGTACACCCCATGCCTCGGAAAGCACATAAAGCCGTTGGTCCTGCGCCTGAAGTCTTTCCGGTCGTGTCAGATTGCCATCCCATTGGATTATGAGAGTTAGGGAATAGAGAGTGCACTTGTGTTTGCGCATACACTTGTGCACTATAATATCTCCAGCGTAGTTGGCTAATCTCTCTCGAGATTGGTCGCCGTGGGCGAAAAGGACAATATTATTATGTTTTAGTAAAAAATTGACATTACATTATGTTGAAAGGCCTGATTCACTTAGGCCTTAAAATAACCATGGGCCCATTGTAAATTAGTCATTAACTGTACTAGATTACATATGATTGTGACTAGAAAAACTGATGTCCATGGATGACACACTTGCAATTGCACATACTTAGTACATTCTAATGCAGTTAAAGCTTTTTTTTCTTTATTAATTTTTTTTGGAAAAGCATGCCTTAGACCTGAGAAGAGCTAACTAAATAAAAAAAAAAAAGTTTACAATGCTATTTTTAATAACTAACTGTGTAATCTGGCAACAGAGGTTAAAGTTAATTGTTCTGAGTTTTTAAAGTATATATGTCTCATGTTCTGGAAAATATTATTATATTTATGTAAACATTCACCATATCATTATCAATAACCATTTCTTATCAGTTATTGATAAACAACCAAAGTATTTATATGAATTATGTTAAAAATATGCTTTATACTAAGTTTTATATATTGTATTGTATAGTTTACCTGTGAGATACCATAGTGCCCCAGCCATTTTGCTTAGCCAGCAAGTGAGCATCAATAGACTCGGTGACACTTCCAATTTGATTCACCTTTAGCAAAAGACAGTTACATGCCTTCTTCTCAACAGCAGTCGCAATGCGTTTTGGGTTGGTTACCTAGAAGAATTTGGGTTTTTAAAGATTTATATAAGAATGAAATGTTTGTTTTTTTTTTATTAAATAAAAATATCTTACTGTAAGATCATCGCCCACAATTTGGATGGGGGTGCGGGAAGTTAAGCTTGCCCATGCAGACCAGTCATCTTGGTCAAAGGGATCTTCAATTGAGACCATTGGAAAGTCCTTAATGAAGTCCAAGTATACTTCAGCCAACTTCTCTGAAGATAGATAGTCAGCTGGGTTGGAATTGGGATTCTTGAAGTCAAGATCATATGCTCCTTTTTTGAAAAATTCAGATGCTGCTACATCCATTCCAATTTCAATCTGGTAAAAAGCATTCATTTATGTTTTACAAGTTTAAAAAATAAATATAGAATACTTTGTATGTGTCTTTTATATTTTACCTTGCCAGTGTAACCGGCTTGCTTGATAGCATCTTGAATAAGAAACAGAGCATCCTTGTTGTTCTGAATGTTGGGCGCAAAGCCACCCTCATCACCTACAGCAGTAGAATCCAAGCCAAATTTGTCCTTAATAATTTTCTTAAGGTGATGATATACCTCAGAGCCCATACGCATAGCCTCACTGAATGAAGCAGCACCTAGAAAAAAAAGTTAGAATTATATCTTACACATGCTTATTCATATATTTTACTATTTAAAAAATATTTTTCATTTAACAGTACCTGTAGGTAAGATCATGAATTCTTGCATGGCAAGCTTATTGCCAGCGTGAGAACCACCATTAATGACATTGAATGCTGGCACTGGCAGAACAATGTTGCTGTTGCCTGCCAAATCAGCCAAATGTTTATACAGGGGAACACCTTTCTTTGCTGCACCAGCCTTGGCTACAGCCAGGGAAACACCGAGAATGGCATTAGCACCAAGTTTAGATTTGTTCTCAGTTCCATCAAGGTTGAGCATAAATTGATCAATCTGAAAGATAATATTGTTTTTATTATCTGCTCATGTGCCTCACTTTTTAGACATTCAACGCAAATATAAAATACTGAGCCCCTTTATATAAATAAATAAGTAAAACCATTAGAGTAGTAAAAAAGAACATCAGAAATATTATTATCTACTTACTTCCTTCTGCTGCGTTACTTCAAAACTCTGTTTTAATAATTCTGGAGCAATAATAGAGTTAATATTTTTAATGGCAGTGAGAACACCTTTACCATGATATTCGCCCTTGACATTGTCTCTCAATTCAAGAGCTTCATGAACACCAGTAGAAGCTCCAGATGGCACTGCTGCGCGGAAGAGACCAAGCTCGGTCACCTAAAAATACAAGAATAGTGTAAATTTGGTTCATGACTTTGTTATTATGAAGTAGGTAACTTATGAAAATTATTCTAGCTTACCAAATCGACTTCGACGGTAGGATTGCCACGAGAGTCGAAAATTTGACGAGCTTTGATTGACTTGATAGCCATTTTAAATAAGTTGTAATATATTGTATTGTACACCTGTCGATATCAAAGGAAAAAATATTATTAATATAAATAACATTATTACAACAGTTAGCGATTTATCAACTTATAAATAAGAAACGGTATTAAGTGCCTTTTTATAACAATTTTACTTAAATAATTTATTACGTGAGATTACCTAATAACTTTTACTGCTTAATTAAGAAAATCCGGCGATTAAAAATGTATAAGCAAGATATTAGTTTGTTGATTTACTTACCTTTTTTAAAAAGTATAACAGAGTAGTAAAGTATAACTGAGTGAGGTTTGACTTCTTTAACCTTTGCAAATTGAAATTGATGTCAAGACTCAAGATTTTACCGGCTGCTGAGCTGTATAAGTATACGTTTGACCTTTGCAAGGTGAAATTTGGGTTGCCCATTGCACTACTATACAAAGTAGTAAATAGCAAAGTTTAAAATTGTCTAAATTATTACTTGTTAATAGAAAAATGCATATTATTCTCAGTTGGTTTAAATTATTTATTGTATCATTACTCAATTTCAAGAAATTATTACGATTTTAATTTAAGTATAATTCTGATTTGATTAATTTTGATGAACGGACATATTGTTGTGTGTAGGTAGGCGAAGGATAAATTGTAATTTGATAAACCCCGATTATTTGTAAAGGAATTCACAAGTTCAGTTTATTTATTTAACGAATTTTTATATTGTACGTAAAGTAACTGTTCGTTTTTTAGTTATAAGTAACGTTTCTATGTCAAATATTTTTGACTTCGAAACTAACGGAACGTTTTTTTGAGACGCCCTTTAAGTATTATAGATAATTCTACACTTATATAAATTGTCACTAATCCCCTGGGCAAGTAATTATAATTCCAAATCCAAGACATTTTTGGAGTTGTCTACACTGAAAGTTGCTGTCACTGTCAGTGCCAGCCAGGTGTCATCTTGTTCTGTTAACATTTGTAGCATATACAATACCTACCTTGTTTTACTGGTACCTTTACTATAATAATAATTAAAAATAATATTTATATCAAAAAATACTGTACCTGAGGATACGAACTGAAATATATTTTTTAATAAAAACGTTCTTCGTATCAATATGAGCAAAAAAAATAAAGACTCGATTGAAGAAAAAAAGCCTATTGTTATAAAAAATGCAACAGATCTTCAAAGATTAAAACTGGAAAAATTGTTGAAAAACCCTGTAATTTTTTTCTAATTATAATTATCAATAATTGTAACTTGTTTTATGTAGAGCATTAAAGTTGTAAATAGTTCAATATATTTTCTTAGCAGCATAGTATATTTGTTTACTAACAAAGTGTTTGTTTTACATATTAGGATAAACCAGTAGTGATACCAGAGGGGCCCAAACAAAAGTCTTTAGCTCCTCCTCCAGATTTTGTTCGAAATGTTATGGGATCTAGTGCAGGAGCTGGTTCTGGAGAGTTCCATGTATACAGACATCTCAGAAGAAAAGAATATGCTAGACAGAAATTCATACAAGAAAAAAGTGAAAAAGTATTTTGTTTATATATTGAGAAATTGAAAGAGTATGTATTATATAACAGGAGTTGTTAACAAAATTATTAAAAAATCCCTTTTTGTTTATTTTATAGGAAAAGCTTGATGATGAATACCATAGGAAAATAGAAGAAAATAAAAGAATTGCTGATGAGAAAACAGCAAAAAAAAGAGCTAAACGGTTAAAGAAGAAGCAAAAGGCAAAGATAAAAGAAAAACGACCTAAAACTACTAATAATTCTGAATGTAATGATTCTTCACAGTCGGACCAAGATGATGAAGATGTATCATCCAATGAACATGAAAATAATTCCATTGCATCAAAGGAAGTTTCATAAAGTTTGTAATATTAATATAATGTAATGATAAGATATAAATAAATACATTATTTTTGACAATAATCTTAATCAAATTATTTAAAAAAGAAAGGAAAGTTCTTTTTTTTTTTTTTTTTTTTTTTTTTTTTTTTTTTTTTTTTTTTTTTTTTTTTTTTTTTTTTTTTTATGCCCCGGGATGGCAAATGACTCCACTCCACCTGATGGTAAGTGGTAGTAGAGTCCAAACGCGACGACGGCCAGTACAGTCGGGAAGAATGTTCTGTACTAGCCGTCCCCGCCATGCCGGCCCGCAAGATGCCTCTTCACGCCTCGTTTGAAGGAACCCGGGTTGTAAGAGGAGGGGAACACGTGAGCTGGTAAGGAATTCCATTCTTTGGTAGTGCGGCAAAGAAAGGAGTTGCCAAATTTCTTTGTGCGCGATGGAATTGATGTTACAGTTAGGCGGTGACATCGAGAACCAGCTCGCGTGGACTTAAGAAGGAAGGGGGAAGCAGGAATTAGAGAGAATAATTCCTCAGAGCACTCGCCGTGATACAGACGATAGAAAGCGCTCAGTGCTGCTATCTCGCGACGCAATTGTAAAGGTTCAAGGGTGTTTGTGACCTTTACGTCGCCAATAATGCGTACTGCACGTCGCTGTAACCGGTCCAAGGCCTCCATTAGGTACTTAGAGGAGCCATCCCAAAGGTGCGAGCAATATTCAACGCAAGACCGTACCTGTGTTTTGTATAACAGGCACAGTTGTTGTGGCGTGAAAAAACGCCGCACCTTGTTCAGAACTCCGAGTTTTCGTGAAGCTGTTTTTATAATAGCCTCGATGTAATCCCTTGGACTAAGGTCGCAGCGAACGTCCATCCCCAGCATGGCGATTTTGCTTTGTATCATCAGCGGTGTGCCACAGAGGGAGGGATGAGGGTAAAATGGTGACTTTTTCGCTGTGAGAGCGCACACCTGTGTTTTCTTGGCATTAAACTCAACAAGATTATCAGAACCCCATTTAGCGATGAGCTCTAATGTCCTATCGAGTTCAATGACAAGATTCTCCCGCCTCTCCTCAGTTTCCGCCCGCCCAGCCACTGCGCGTCCGTGGTATCCACCATGCACTGTACTATCATCTGCATAGCAATGTATGTTCCCAAGAGAGAGCATATCATTGATATGCAAAAGAAAGAGTGTGGGAGATAGCACAGATCCCTGGGGGACCCCAGCATTCACTACATAGAATTGTGAAGCGCAACCATCTACTAAAACACGAAGGCTACGCTTGTGTAGGAAGCTGGCAATCCAGGTGCATAGCTGAGCAGGCAGACCATATGCCGGTAGCTTGGAGAGAAGACTTCTGTGCCAGACCCTGTCGAAAGCCTTGGAGATATCGAGGCTGACAGCCAACGATTCTCCATGCTTGTCGATAGCTTCACCCCAGAGGTGCGTTACGTACGCTAGAAGATCACCTGTGGACCGTTTTGGTCGAAACCCGTACTGACGATCATTAATTAGACAGTGATCTTCTAGGTAATGGATCAGTTGGTTGTTTAAAATCCGTTCCATCACCTTACAAAGTACTGAGGTGATAGCTATTGGCCGATAATTTGCCGGGTCAGACCGATCCCCTTTTTTGGGAACCGCTTGCACATTAGCTCTTCTCCAAGCCTCCGGCACACATCCCGAAGAGAGAGAAAGTTGGAACAGGCGCGTTAACACAGGAGACAGCTCCGCTGCGCACTTCTTCAGCACAATGGCTGGTATTCCATCGGGACCGCTAGCTTTCCGTATATCGAGTGATTGCAGCTCCGCACGCACATCACGTTGCCTGATTTTGATGTCAGGCATATCTTGTAAATAAACGAACAATATACTGTTTCTGACTTAAACTTCGCTGTCTAGTGTTCCTCTTACCTCTTAAGGCTATTGAATAAGTTTAAAAAGGCTTATGAGAAGACTTGATGAGAGTACTTCCACAATATATTTGCGTTTGTGTATTTAACTGCACCATATAGTGCATGGTGTGCCTCGCTCCACCCCCTGTAACTTTTAGGTGTAGTTAATACATAATGTTGTAAAACATAGTTAACAAATTATTTTTTTACACCATAATACAATAGGCAAGCGTTTGACCGTTGACTTGCCTGATCTTAAGCATTGACACAGACACAGTCTAGAATGTAGCACGCTTGCCAGTTTACTCTGGATTTGAAGATACCAAAGTTGTACCTATCAGGAAATAAAGTCTCAGGCGAAGTTTACTGGTGGTAGGGCTTTGTACAAGCTCGTCTGGGTAGGTACCACCTACTCATCAGATATTCTACCGCAAAACAGCAATACTTGATATTGTTGTGTTCCGGTTTGAAGGGTGAGTGAGCCAGTGTAATTACAGGCACAAGGAACATAAAATCTTAGTTCCCAAGGTTGGTGGCGCATTGGCTATAAGCGATGGTTGACATTTCTTACAATGCCAATGTCTAAGAGCGTTTGGTGACCACTTACCATCAGGTGGCCCATATGCTCGTCCACCTTCCTATTCTATAAAAAAAAAAAAGAAGCATTCCAGTTTCACAGTGCGATCGATGAATGCGGATTCAAAGCGCTTCATACGTAAGTGGGGAATTTCCACTGTGTACCTATGGCGCTTTGTTCGCGTTTGCTTGGCCGTTCGATAGTAAAAGGCGGCGGAAGGAATCAGTTCGTGTAATCCATTATTCATTCATTAATTAGATAGAAGACTGAAAGTGATGCAACCACACGTCAATGTTCGAGACTTTGGAGCCTAGACTCGACCAATGTGTCGTCTCCTATCAGCCTCCTGGCACGCCTCTCAATCAACTCTAGAGCCCGAAGGTGGTGCTTAGCAGAGCTGTCCCAAAGGTGAGAGCAGTACTCCATACATGACCTCACTTGTGCTTTGTATAAGCTGAGCAGTTTTTCTGGAGTAAAGTAACGTCTCAGCTTAGAGAGGATACCAAAGAGCCGAAATTTAAAGTCGACGTGAGAGTAACGCCACGAAGGTCAAGGTGGTCAGTTATAGGTACGGACAAATTTCGGGAAGAGGGAGGTAGCTGAAATTCCCTCTTTTTGGCGAAAACAAACACGCCTGCGTCTTGGTTGAACTGAACATAACTAAATTGGCATCACCCAAATCGGACACAGTCTTAAGGGTTCAGGTTTCAACGCTCAGGCGCTCAACTATGGCCTCTCTCCGAGCCTGAATTTGGGCCTTACTAGCTCGCACGACTTGGACTTGTAGCTCTCGCAACTGGCAACTGTGCAATCATCTGTGTACATGGATATGGCATCAGCAAATTTTAAGGATTAAACAATATATGCAAAATTTTAAATGAAGATTTTATATTTTAATGAATTATTAGCCGATAGGCGAAATTTTATTTGATTTTTATTTTATGACGGCAATGTAATCACATAATCTTGTACTGAAAAACCACATCTGTTTCAGCAAATTTGTTAATTATATGTATCTACTACCATTGAAAGTACTCAAGATAAAAGTAGCAAAATTTTTTTCCGTATGGAGTGTATGGTTTTTGGACATAAGAAAAACACAAGTGTAAATTTTTGCATATTATTATTATAAAATGAATTACTTCATCACAACTTTAATACTATATTTAATTATAATAGTTTTATTTATTGAACCGATGCCATGACACTATCCTCATTCTTCTTGAGTATGACAAAACCTTCCATGACAGGGGAGAGCGGAATGTACTCATCAGTTGCTAGTTCTGCTCGTTCACCGAATGACAACAACACTGGTGTAGTGTGTGTATGGGAGCCAGCAATTGTCTTAGGAGTTCCTGCTTTACCAATAACATCCACAGCCTACAGAAAAAACATAATTACCATTATCTTTTATTATTCAAAACACACCTTAAAATTCAATTCAAAACAAAGATGTAAACAATAATTTATACCTGTCCAACACGCACGCTGACATTAAGAGGCTGGAGGTTATCATCGAGAGTCACAAGCCAACGTGGTTGCATTGCTGTCGCCAAGACGTATAAGAGGTAGTGAGATTTTCCGAGAATAACTGTAAATGCAAAAATAAATATGAACAATAATGTTCATATTTAAAAAACGAGTTTTTTTCCTATCAAGGTAATCTCGATCATTGAATCCATGAAGGCAAATTTTGCAACATGTTGCTGTCATAGGGAGTAGTACTCACTGTTCTTGCAGTCAAGGAAAGCTGTGAGCACAACAAGCAGGCCGGCCAGTGCGGGTTGGTTGATGAGGCGGCGGTCAGCGTGCGCGGGGCTCAGTGTGATCGTGCCCTTGCCGGCGTGGCAGAGCCCTTGCGCCAGCCGCACCATAAACAGGTGAACTGGAGACTTTCCGTGGTACAGTGCCAGCGCACGCAGCATCGTCGCCAATCTGTCGTAATATTAATAATTAAATGTTGCAATTTTAAATGTTTAATAGTTGTAATTTTAAGTATTATGTTTGCAGAACGAAAATAACAATTTATTTCTTTTATAATATGCCAGCTAGGTAAGGGATTCTAACCAAGAATTCTAAATTATAGTTACTTAGGTGTAGCAACCATACAAATTAATACCATAAATGCGAAATACACATCCGTATTCGTGTTAATTAGAAATATATTAAAAACAGAAGTCAACCTTCATAAATATTACCTAGCGTTATTGGTTCCGGCACCAACTAGACCCATGGCAAAGATGGCGTTGTAAGCGACGTCGTTGTCAGAATCGTGCGAGTACTTATTGAGCACGTCGATGACTGACAGCTGCGGGTTGGAGATGGAGCACAGGGCGATGGCAAGTGGCACTGCACGTCGCACCGCAGGCTCGCCGTATCGACCCTTTTACAACAGATTTTAAATAAACATTAACACGACATCTCAGATAAAAGAATGACACTCTTCTTCCACAATTTATAATTACTAGTCTTCTTATTTATATATCGTTAAGACACATTCATTTTACTGCACTAAGCACTACTCACCAGCTGTCCGAAGATGCGCGTGCACATCTCGGCGCCGGTTTCCTCGCCGAGCGCGATGACGGCCACCCCGAGCGTGGCGACGGCTTGCACCGACGACAGTTCCTTGTTTGCCTCCTTTTCCTTGTCCTTCTCCTTATCCTTGCCCTTGCTATCCTTAGACTTGCCTAAAATTATAAATTTAATCTATTTCAATATTTACTTATTCACTATATGAATATTGAACCTTTCTTTTGGTCATTAGTAACAAAGATCGACTAAATTTCCGAAACATACTTTTGCTTTTGTCGTCTTTAGATCCACTCGCCGAGCTCCCGCTTTCTTTGGATTCCTTTTTATCTTGTTTCTTAAAAGCAGTGTCTTCGGTCGACGATTGTTCATTCTTAAAATTGAATAGAATAACTAAAGTATGAGAAAGGGAATGCTTTCAAAAAGGTACAAATATAATACAATAGATGTCCTTACATCGGTGTCGTAGTGCTTGGAGCAGATGTGCAGCATCTGTTGTACGACGAGAACGTCTCCAGTGGCCGCGTAAGCACACATTGAGAGTGTGGTCTGGCACAGCGACTGTTGAGGCTCGGGCAACACTTCCAGTGCTGCCATCGTCGCCTCAGTGCGCTCCTTGCAGCCTTTTTAATTTTATGGAACATTATTTCAAGTAAGCTCATAAATAATATCACTCGGAATACAAGTTCTGGCTTTTCCATTCAAAAATATGTAATTATTATTATATTGTCTTAAAATATTAGTATTTATTTGACTTACCAAGGAAACACAATCCCAAGCCTAAATGGAGGAATCTAACGTAAGTAGAAGAATGCAGATCTTTGTTATCATCGATAAGACGCTGTATAATAGCACATGTCACCTAAAAAAAATTTAATATGTTTTGTAGATATTAGTAAGTAGAAAGAAACCGCAAACATATTCAAAAGAGATCACGAATATTACATCTCCGTTACAAGAGCCCACAGCGATAAGACCACAGGAGAGCGCGGCCAGCGCGCAGATCTCGGGCGGCGCCGCCGTGTCGGCCAGCACGGGCAGCAGGTGCGACAGCACGTCCTCGCGCTGCGTGCCCGCGTACGCTATGCCCAGACCTGGACAAACAGACTTTACTTTTTTAACTACAAATGATGCATAGGAGGATCAACAGGTTTCGTTGCAGCTTGACATCAATAATATTATAAATTTAAAACATAGCCATCCAAGAGATGTTACGGAGCTTCGATTCCGATTCCGAAAGTTCGGATCTTCCGATTACTTTTGCACCTTCGATTTCGGTTCTGATAAATTTGAATTCTCCGTTATAAGGTCGATGCACAGCGGTGGCGGTGGCCGCGATCAGCGCGTACAAACAAGTTTATACTTGTCGCGCGGAGAAACTCTCTCAACCCGGGCCTTCTGTCGATTACTCTGTCACTTGTTTTGTTTCGTATTTGGCATGTTTGCACTTCATTTATTTTATACATATTCGAGTTTTTGATTTGTTTTAGTAGTGTTGTAATTGACGAGAGACAAATTTATTTGAATTGGATAATGAAACCAAAATCAAGTGTTATTTGGAGCACATCTCAGATTTCGGATGCGGTTCTGCAAACCAAATTTAAAATCTCCGTTTCTAAAATAACCACTTCCGGAACATCCCTAAGCCATCCTGCTGTTGTTTTTTTTTTTACTTTAAAAACGAATAGATTTGCACATAATAGAATAACTTATTACTGAAAATTTATGAAAATTAATTATGAAATGTCATATACAATCAAAAGCTGGGACAAGAGTGACTTATCATACCGTAACAGCCTGTGAATGTCCCACTGCTGGGCTAAAGGCCTCCTCTCCTCTTTTTGAGGAGAAGGTTTGGAGCTTATTCCACCACGCTGCTCCAATGCGGGTTGGTAGAATTCACATGTGGCAGAACTTCAGTGAAATTAGACACATGCAGGTTTCCTCACGATGTTTTCCTTCACCGTAAAGCACGAGATGAATTATAATCACAAATTAAGCACATGAAAATTCAGTGGTGCTTGCCCGGGTTTGAACCCACGATCATCGGTTAAGATTCACGCGTTCTTACCACAGGGCCATCTCGGCTTTTTTTTTATCTTATCATAAGCTTTTGCAATTGAGTTTTATGTTGTAATTTTTATTAAAGCAGTTGAAGATCTCACCTAACACACTTCCAATCCTTAAGTTGGCACTGGAGTGCAGCACGTAGTCAGACAATAGCGCGAGCGCGGGGTCGCACTCATTACGCACACCGCAGTTGACAAGTCCGAGGGCCAAAAGTGCGCCCGCCTTGATGTGCTCCTCAGTTGTGTATAAATACTTGTCAATAGGGGTAAGTCCGCCGTCCACGTCCCACAGATGGATCATACCGAGTGATGCCGCCGCCGAAAGCATACCTATAAATAACAATTGTTTCAAGTCAACATGCTAAAAATATGTATGGTGTTTCAATAATTTTTGTACTATATTACAAATTTGAGCGTAATTAATTAAAGTAGATAAATAAATATCTTTGATAAAATCTCACCGTGATCTTTATTCTTATACATCCACTTGTTTCCATCTTCAGTAGTAACAAGTTTATCTCTACCAAAACCAGCATTCACAAATGCATTCACAAAGGTTGCTGATAGATTCTGTCGAGCAGAATCAACTGGGTGGTCAGCAAGCAATGACGGGCGAAGTGCTGATCCAGCCGATTCCAACCAAGTTTTGTATACTTCTTCGGGGGTTTTAGGCTCCATAATATCAAGCTATAGAACAATTAAAAATATACTTTGGAATTGTTTTTTATTGACTACATTTCTCTTCTGTTTTTTCTTTATTATAATTTAAAATAGTCTTATGATTAAGATTTCATTATACTAAAATAAATATGATTCAAGGTATATTTATTTATAAATATAACTATAATGATATATTTGTTTGGTAAATAATTTTGCTGAAAAACTTACTTCTCTAGCTAAGCTTAGAAAATGGTCATTAATGTGAGCATTTAATAGTATTGTTCGAAGATCTTCATCTTCCAATTCTAATGGCACATATTGCCGTGCCAGCATATAACATAGTTGTTTTTTAATCAAGCTAAAAAAAGAAAAGAATTTCAATTTAATTAATTAGAGAAAGTAAAAGAACAGAAATCATTGGCTTATAATATATACTTACGGGTCACTGCAGGTATTGAATACTTCTTCACATTTAACCTTGTCTTGCAGCTGCATTGCTACAAGTAAAGCACGAGGATACTCTCCAAAACGCAAGTATGTGTCTAAAACACCCTGCAAAATCTGTGTCGACTCTGGCTCCACAACATAACTAGCACAGCTAAAAATGTACAAAAAAAAATAATTAAAACAATATCATTATAGTTATTTAAAGTTAAGATTTCTTACTGAGATTGTAAATTATGGACTCCACCCCATTTATTCGGAGTGTGTTCATTGGGTACGAAATTTTCTTACATTATCTCTATTTCAAGTCAATCTTTCTCATCTGGTGCATGTCATCCTTTACAAACCCTTTACATCTCGCCTTATTGCCATTTATACCTAACATTGACAGCTTTTTGTCTCAAGGGCTATTTTTGAACTTTCACATTTGCAGTTATTTGTTGTTGTATCATATGATACAAAAATATTTTTATATAATAATGGTTAAACATTGAAAGATACAAGACAGATAAAAAATATATATACCCTATATTTTTATACCCTATATTTTTTACTTATTTTCTATAAATACGATTAGGAGACAAGACATATTTAAAGTGCTAATGTATTTAGATAAAGGGTTGGCAAGGGTTTACAAACAAATGTTTGTTTAATTTATATACATCTTAAAGAAAATATAAAACTTACCCAATTAAATAATGACATACACGAGGATAGTTACTCTGGTCCATGTGTTGAGAAAGAAGATCTAAACGATCAATCTCCATAAGCAAATCACAAGCTTGTATCTCAGCAGAATGTTGCATATCAAAGGCTACTACATCACGAACCAGTGGCATTAACGTGTTCATATTCTCTATGTTCCATTCTTCAGCAATTTCACCTTCAAGTTGTCTATGAAAATATGTTTATTAATAAATTAACTAAATATATAATAATTATCATTCCTTTCAATTTAAATGCTAAAGGTTACTTATTCTTACCTTACATATTCATGACCCCATTCACCTACATTTGACATAGTTCCTAGCATGCAATATTTAAGGCATTCACGTTTTTCAGCAGCATCCTAAAACACACTATTGTTAAAGTAAAATAAAAAACAACATAATATATAGTTTTGAAATAAGTAACTTACAGGAGAACCACTGACACCCATTGCAAGGACTGAAACAACATCAGCACAATATTTCTTTGTCTTTTCATCTTCGATTTTTTCATACACTAGTTTAAGAGCTGGATAGTGTTCTCTTAAAAACTTCAATGGTTTTGGTACAGACGTCATAGACGTTGTAGATGTCCTTATGAGATTGCTTAACATTTGCAATGCTGGTAAATAGAGATCGACTTCACTGCCCTTAAAAGTTATAAAACAATTGGTTGGTTAAGTGAAACAATGTAAAAGCATTACGTGCATTTATTCATAAACAAAAACATACCACAAGTTTCTCAACCAGCATGTTAAGCTCTTCTTGGAGCCGTTTATCTTCTTCCGACTGTAAATAAATATGAATATTACAGGCGATGCAAGAGATTATTTATAACAAATAGAATAATATTTTACCAAGTCATCATTAGCGGCAGGTGTTGATTCTGCTTTTTCCTTCTTAGTTTCCTCTGTTTTATTTTTTACCGTCATCTTTATTTGCGATTTAAAACTGTAAATGTGATAACTAACACTATTCCACAAGTAATCTTTCTACTGAGGCGGTGAATGAGATGATTTTATAAATTTTGACAAGTCACTGAATTGCTACAGATAATTAAGTTAATTTTTTTAAAGACAGATGACAAATACATATGAAATATAATTATAATTTAAAAATATAAAATCATTATTAATAATAATAACGAATGTTTCTATTATGATAATCTTACATTTTTTTAGTATTAAGTGTCTACTGCAGAAATTTTATTCGCACATTGTTAGTTATTGTGCCTTAAAATAAAACAATAAATTTCGAACACTGCGAATACTAATAGGTAATAAATAATTATTTAGTGGATATGATGTGACTTAAAAGAATAAATATTTATTAACTTTCCAAATAAGGAAGTACATATGACATCATCGGCATATAGGTAGAGATAGGAACGGACACTAATTAAGTGCCCCGCCAAGAAAAGACAATTCAAAACTTATTTGTGTTCTCCTTAGACGAAGCGAAATAAAATACTTTAATTCGCTTAGTCACCACGTAAAAAATTTCACCACGTGGTACGTGGGAGACAGAAGTATTTGTAGTGCTTTCTAGTTTTAAAAGAATCATGTAATCAAATATGTACTCCGAAAAATACATATTTTAATATTTTATGTACGACTCCATCTCCCTACTATCCTATACCTTCGAAACGTATGTATTCATTCTCCTTACTCTATACATTCCATAGTTTGTATAAAAGGAAGGTGGAAGCCGAGGGGCCTACGCGCACTCTTGTCCTGTTTTTTTGCTGACAGGCTTTTTGTAGTGCACCCAGCACATAATATTATAATTCAGTTCACCGTAGTAACACAATTTATCCATATTTATTTTCATTTGGTACAGGATTATATAAAGTTACATTTTAGTCTTTTACGTTCTAACTATAATTTATGCTTATGAATGATCTTTTGTGTAACGCATATCAAAAATATCAATATTTAAAATAATAATAATTAAGACGTAGGGCCTTTCTGAATAATCTTTGGTATTTACCATTTTGTACGTTAAAAACTCGAACAACTCAATTCCAACTCAAACAAACATGAAACAGTAAAAAAAACGCCTCAGTCAATTACGAATAAAAAGGTTTTATTAATATTTATTTAAGGAAAATTAATATTTTAAATGAAATGTTAGCATAATTCCTTCTTACAACTCTACGCCATTACGAATTTTAGACGAAATAATATTCTTCAGCCCGAGATACCTGGATACAAAGTCGAAAAACAAATTTAAATTCTATTAGCATATTTTATGCAGTTGTCAGCTGAACTAATGTTTAATTCATATATACCTATGTATTTTTTGTACCGCTTCCCTGATGTAGCTAAAATGGGCATAAAATTGAAATTTTAGTCTCAGTTTACAATAACAACTTGTAGGTTGATAACGTTTTGCAACGCGAAACCCCATTGGATAAAGAGAAATACTGTTTATATGTATAAGATCGCACGTGAAAAATAATAGGTACATACGAAAATGTCATAGATATCATATTATTTATACATAAAAAAATATATATATGCGGATACACTATACATAGTGTATATGCATTTTATTATTGTTGAAAAACAAATAGGTCGCTCATACTACCCACAACTAATAATGTTTGGTTTGGCATTTTTGTTATTTTCAGTGTTATTGTGTTAAAAATGTATCATTTAAAGAGAATAATGAAATGTAGTGCAAAGAGGTATGCGGTAAGATCAGTTCACCAATCAAAAACACCTTTAACTATTGCGGATATACCGCATCCGAAGTCATTACCAATTATCGGAACAAAATTAGATCTTATACTTGCTGGAAGCGGGAAAAAGTAAGTTATTATAGTTTTGATAAATAATAAATTGAAATGAACTATATCAATAGTTTTGAACTAAACCTTGCATTCAGATTGCACGAGTATATTGATAATCGACACAAACAATTAGGCCCAATATTTGCGGAACGACTAAGTGGGAACACGGACCTTATTTTTATAAGTGATCCTGCATTGATAAAATCGCTTTTTATAAATCTCGAGGGTAAATATCCAATTCACATATTACCCGACCCATGGGTTCTTTACGAGAAAACTTATGGATCACAAAGAGGTCTTTTTTTTATGAATGATGAAGAATGGTTGTTAAATCGACGAATTATTAACAAGCATTTATTAAGAGAAAATGCTGATGATTGGATAAGCGTTCCGGTAAATCAAACTATCGAAGACTTTATAGAAAAGTGGAAAAACAAATTAAAAAAAGGCTATCTTATAAAAGACATTGAATCTGAATTGTATCAACTTTCAACAAACGGTTTGTTTATTTTGTAACTACGATGGAACATACAATTTACTTACATTTCTTAAGTGGGTAAATAACTAATCAAATAATTACAAACATTTTTATTATTATTTTCAGTTGTTATAAATGTTTTATTAGGATCTAATATTATTTCACGTAGTCAATATTATGAAGAATTATTAACTATGTTTGCGACTTCTGTGAGAAAAATATTTCAAACCACAACTAGATTGTATGCATTACCAGTTAACTGGTGCCAACGTTTGAATTTAAAAGTCTGGAGAGATTTCAAAGAATGTGTTGATTTATCAATATTTATAGGTAAATATAGCATATAATAATATGGATAATATATTAGTAATAATAAATATAATAATTGCGAAGTAATATATTATAAATGTAATAATCGTATTGTATCTTTGAAAATTATAATGATATCTTAAAAATCAATTAACTAGCACACAAAAATTTCCTCCCATATATATCAGATTACATATTAATAAGTATTTATAATCAGGACTCCACTTCAAATGGCCATAACAAATAGTCACCAATACAATATTATAAAAACCTAACTAATCTTCTATATTAAAGTACTTAAATAAGTATACTTTGAAAGTTCGCCCCCATCATAATTAATAATGTTGCATTGGTTAGTGGTTTCTATTTTTAGTGAAATATAAGAAAAATAAAGGACAATTTATTCAATGTATGGACTTATATTTTGTATTTGCATATCACAATTTTATTATATATACTTACGTACATTATCAGTGTTGTAAGCTTGATACAACTTATTATTATTTTTAGCAAAAAAATTGGCCCAAGAAATGATTAGACAAAATGAACAAAGTAATGGATTGATTAAACGATTAATGGCAGACAATATGAAAGAAGAAATTATAATAAGAATTGTTGCAGATTTTATAATTGCTGCTGGCGATACGGTATCAGATTTTATTTTTTTGATAATTTACAATCATTTTTTTCATATTTTAAATAGTAATTTTAAAAAAAATAACATAAATAACAAAAAAATACATTATAATTTCAGACAGCGTATACAACCTTATGGATTCTTTTGTTGCTAACCAAAAACGATGAAGTTTTAAAGAATATTCGTGTTAAAGATTCTTCGTATGTAAAATTTGTAGTAAAGGAAGCAATGAGAATGTACCCTGTTGCCCCTTTTTTGACAAGGATATTACCACAAGACACTTTTTTAGGAAAATATAAGCTGAATAAAGGGGTATGTTAATTGATTTTGCATTTATTGTTTTTTTGACAAAAGAAGAGATATTTTTGCTACTATTAAGCCTACACACGTATAATTCTTTTTATATGTATAATTTCATTGTATCAAAATATTTTACAGAATATTCTTTTTTTTATAATCTATGTCGAGCACTAAAAGAGTGACAACTGACAAACTAGTGTTCGATTAATTGAGTTGTCAAGTATGACAGTACTACATAATAACCAAAATATAGAAATGATTCCTAACTTTATATAGCTTTAAAGTCTCAAAGAATCAAAACTATAAATATGAAGTTTTATAAATTAATGCACACTCTCTCAAGACGCTCTGTTATTTGCAACTATCGCACTTACAGCGCCTATAGTTTAACTTTTGAAAGAAGATATGACTACTCTGAAACCAACCACAACCACTTGTTTAAAAAGAAAACCGTACTAAGAGATATAAGTAAAAGAAATGTTTCGATAGAAGGTGTAGTGAAATGGCAAGAACAGACCTATACTAGCATATCAAATAGCAGTTTGGTTAATTTTATACAAGATGGATTGCTTCATTTTCACGATATCACTGGTTTGACGTGGTCAGCAACAATAATTACTTCAACCATACTTGTTCGTGCACTCATGACTTTACCCCTGTCGGTTTATCAAAATTATATTCTAGCAAAAGTAGAAAACATTGGCTTAGAGCTTCGAGATTTAAATAATGAGTTAAAAAAAGAGACAGTTGTAGCTAAAAAAGTTTATAACTTAAGCGATAAGCAGGCTATGATTTTATATAAAAAATCTCTTAAAAAGCAATGGAAAAAGCTAATTGAAAGGGACAATTGTCATCCCCTGAAAGCTACTTTGGTTATTTGGTTTCAATTACCTATATGGGTGTGCATGTCTTTTGCTCTTAGAAATTTGGTGAATATGCATCCACCTGATCCATCTGCAATGATAACATTTATGGAATTACAAAGCGGTGGTTTTGGTTGGATACCAAACTTAACTGAATGTGACCACTCTTTTATATTACCCTTGACATTTGGAATTGCAAATATTGCTATTATTGAAGTACAGAGATTGTCTAAATTGAGGGAGCCATCTAAAACCTACAACATATTTACAAATGTCTTTAGAATATTTTCAATAGCAATGATACCTGTTGCAGCAAGTGTTCCTTCATGTATGTGCTTGTATTGGACTACTTCAAGTATATTTGGTTTAGCTCAAAATTTGAGTTTATTATCGCCTACTTTAAGGAGAAAACTTAAAATTCCCGAGGCTCCAAGTGAATTAGAACATCCTTATACTCATATGAAAGAAGAAATAAATAACAAAATAAGAAAATTGTTACCTAAGAAATTGTTTTAACACTAATTATCATATTTTTTATCAATAAATGTAATAATACTTCTATATTACAGACACCAATAATAGCTTCAATTTATACATCAGGCCGTAATGAAGAAAACTTTTCCAAACCAAATTTGTTTTTACCTTTTCGCTGGAACAGAAATGACCAACAAAAAGAATACTTGGTCAATCATGTTCCTTCAGCATCTCTTCCATTTGCTATGGGAGCACGATCTTGCATTGGAAAAAAGATAGCTATGATACAATTAACAGAAATAGTTAGCCAGGTAAAATCACTCTTTGTATCCTTATTGAGATCCAAATTTGTTTCTCATATTCTATATATTTCATTATTCTCATTTTAAAATTAAGTACCATAAGAGTTTGTTAATTGTCTACTAACTGAGGTTATTTATTTTTCAGATTGTGAAAAACTTTGATATTAAATGTACTAATAAAGAAAACATAAATTGTATCACCTCACAAGTATTAGTACCAGATAAGCCTATAGAGTTGGTTTTCAGTATGAGAGATGACCTAATTAAATTGGAATAAATAAAAGTCATAAAAATGAATGTATACAGTGTTAAGTGTTGCACTTTATTTATATTTGATTATGCTTTATTGAATACACAGAATACAGTAACACATTTATTATTTTTTTATTACCCCATTTATAAACAATTCATATGGTATACAATGTTGAGTTCCAGTCATTGATAAATAAAAAACCAAGAAAACCAACAAGATACACACACAGTGTCTCAAAATTGTCCACATAAAATGAGTGCACAATTCAAAATTGTTCGCGCTTTTAGTGCGAGAACTATGCATGACAGCCTCCTTTTATTTTAGTCATATAATACAAATGACCCTGTTCTTAGTTAATGGAGTCGAATTTAATTTTTTATAAAACCTAATAAATTTTTTTTTTATTATGTTTAATTTTTTTATTATGTTTAATTTTTTTATTAATAATTTTTTTTTGTGTTAAAGTTTTTGACAAAT
The DNA here is from genome assembly GCF_905147045.1 of Nymphalis io. Lineage (NCBI taxonomy): Eukaryota > Metazoa > Arthropoda > Insecta > Lepidoptera > Nymphalidae > Nymphalis > Nymphalis io. Next base: position 4,587,162 of record NC_065902.1, on the reverse strand, counting down.
ATTTATATATTATAACATAGTTTCTAATTTAGAAATTTTAAAAATCAGTCGTATAAAAGCTATTGTAGAAAAGCTTATACGACGTTCGACGACGTAGACGTTCGTTTACATTATATCGCAGAGAAAACAACAGAATGCGTAAAATCGAATTTTAAAACACAACTCTACAATAAACTAATTTTATTAATTATTTTTTATTAAGTAAATTAATGTGCTTCCTGCTGTTGCCATGTCAGTTTAAAAAATAATTATATTTTTAAAGTTATTAAATTGATCCATAGCAAATACACCCTGAAACTTGAAAATTGAGTTTCCCGAGCTGGTAGCTCGCTACTCAATCACCTTAAACTAAATAGGTACCTACTTAGTTTCGATAAAATGTTCTACTAATACTTTTTGAACCAAAAACGTAAATAAATAATTTTACTATTAAATATGTTTAATTGATTTATACACATGCCCTACCCAAAACATATTTACGCTGAGATAAAAGTATAAATACATGTTTAGAACACAATTTAACAAACTTAAAAACTAATTCAATGTCGTATAAAAATAAACAGTATAAATAATATTCGTCTCCACTCCATGCCTTGTCTAACCGGCTAATTTCGCTTGTAAAATTTTATTGTTTTTTGTGCACTACTTTGTGAAAACAATTTTAAGCAATCCGCATAAGGTTGAATTTGCAAAAAAAATTTTTATAGTATAACTACTTATATAGAATTGCCGAGTGTTTGGTGACAGTTTCGAGTGCTACTTTTGTTCGTAACTGTGTATCTTGGGTTTTTTATATATCAATGGTTCTAGCACATTGAGATCATGGATAATTTTAATGCACCTACACTTTGGCGCATATTAAATACAAAACATAATTACACACTTCATGTATCATCACAAAAATATTAAATATTTTCTTTGTGAACACCACTCATACATTTTTAAAAGAATACCTTTTTCGAGTTTTTAAATGAACTTATATTTATACAATTTTGCATATGTGAAGGCACCCTCACTTATATATTATGTAAATCCATTTAAATCATGTACTATAACATCGAGAAACATTACACTGAGATTTTAATACTTCATGGTTATTTTATTTGCACACATATTTAAAGAACTACTTTATTAAATTGGATTATAAGAAGTTCAAGTTAATGCTAATTTATAAAGACCAGATCAGAGAATATATTTTATGTTTATTAAATATGCAGTATAGGATATATGTACACCGATAATTTAAGTATGTATATAGTTTGTTTCCTTATCAGTTCCATGTAATTATACATCATTCATCATTATTATATTATATTCTTTCCTGGAGTAAAATGTTTTACCGACATTTACTTTACCAATTGCCTTACGATCATTGACTTGATATCTTCCAACCACTGATCTTTAAATTGAAGATTAAGAATATTTTTAAATGATTTAAGTCTATCTAGCTCAGACATTTGGCCAGTTAATAAATATGCTACGGCTTCAACACATAAAAAGCCCATACCTTCACTTAAAGACCAAATATATATTCTATCTGCTGTATCCGGTGCTAATTTAAATTGTACTATAGCGCTACTTAGCAACTGCTTTAACTTTTCAAATAAAAATCTGTCAGTCAAAAGCAATACTTCTAAAGTAGTTTCCAAGTTTTCAGCTAATGGAAATTCTTCAATATCACATTTAGGATTGTTCAATCCACATTGAAGAAGTGTTATTAAATACTCCAGTGCTGATTTTGATACATTTTTGAGACGTACTAGCTTCTCTCCAGATTCTCTAAATTGTCCCATTAACATAGCACTGAATACATCAGAATGCTGACATAAAAATAATTTGTTTGCCCTTACTGTGGCCGAGTCGTCTAATTGAAAAATTACTATATTTTCAGGTGGTAAATTATCAAGATTTGCATTGTATTTGACCTGAACTTTATCTTTGTATCTGTTTTCTAAAATTTTGGGATCTTTTATGTGAATATTGTTTGCAAGTTTCACTAAAGCAGTGACACAGACTTGAATATCTTCTTTGGAATCCGCGATTGTTTTAAGCAAAAAATTCAGACCATTGCAATCTATTAGAAATTTCTTCAAAACTTTTTCCGTCCTGGAATCAAAATAAAATACAATTACAAGAAACAAATGATTAAAACATTACTAGATTAGTATATCAGTCATTTAAGTATAAAAAAGGGGTCAACCTCGGAATGAGAGATAATAACCTGAAAAGTTTTAGAACGCCAAAGTTAAGGTCATTTTTAGCGTTATCATTTAGCGTGTGTAGCTGCGTCATGTTCAAGGTCAAAAGTCACAAAAATACGAAATAGACACGAGAGAACTTTTAGAACGCCTAAATAAAGGAGTACCAGTTTTCAGCTTATTATCTCTCATTCCGAGATTGATCCCTAATTTGACGGGATTATATTGGTTTTTTAAACATAATTACCTGACAATATATGGTAAAGTCAAAGAAAGTGTTTGCTTCATCGATGAGCTACCTTTCAATAAATGATAACATATTTTTCCGATACCATAGCTAGATTCAGCTAAAACGGACAGTTGAGATAGTAGTCTTGAGCTCAGTCTTATGATCTGAAAAATACAAATAACGCAAACAATTAATACAACTACATACAATTTATATCAATTATTAAGTTATGTACTCACTTGTTTGCACTGAGAGCATAGGTTGGGTGGGTGTTTCGAATTCAGTGTCATGTAGTATAGCCTTAAGACTACCCTGTGCCTTAGTATACTTATTAAGCATAGATGATTACTGTTGAAATAAAAATAAACATTTTAAATATAAATAACATGACGTAAAAACAAATTGGCTAAATCTTTTGGTTTAAAAAAAATACTCATTAATAAATAATATACAAAATACATATTCGATATTTAATAAAGTATTGTCGCTGCGTCATTGGCTAGCCTATTGAACAGCATTTTATGAGTTCTCCGGGTCCTCAGGGACCAAAAAACGCCATTGAAGTTTTACGTAAATGAAATCGTAAAAGAGAACATCTATAAATATTTTAAATAATAAGCATGTCACCTGAGCACTCTAGCGAGTATCCTTGCCGCCCTGCCTATGGGACGATCACATCTCTCCACATAATCAAGAAGGCCGTTAAGACATTCCCGACCGGTAAGTGAAATCATGGTACGATTATGCACCGCTTCATCGCGGACAGTGCTGCAAGTTCTACACGAGCCATGAGCGACACGGAACAGTAGCACCATGACGCATGCTATGACTGATGTCTTTGAGTTTATATCTATTTTGCATACATCTAAAAAAGATTATCACTTTTTATAAGACTACTATAAAATGAGGTTTTATTTATATATCAAATTTTGATAAAAAATATTAAATATATTTTTTTAACTTAACGAAAATAGGGAGAAACCATGATGATTGTAAAAAAACTTAGCTCGTGTTTAAACTTTTGATGCTTTTAGTTAGACTATGACGCTGATTAATTAAATACGTAATATTTTATTAATCCTTACCATCTGAGGGAGAGTCCTCATGATCACTTTGATCGTCCATGACTAGTTCATCTAAATCTTGAACTACTTGTGCAGCTTTTAATTCGGTATCAGCTTTCGCCGATATATTTTTTTCTTCATCTTCAGAGTCGCTATCCGTGTCACTGCAAACTGGTGAGTAACGTCCAGATATCTCCGAATCCGAACTTTCTAAAGACGCAAATTACTATTTTTCAGTGGAAACACATTAAAAGTATAAAATTATATAAAATTATTAATAACTTTTATGTGTACCATCATTTGTGCTGTATGGAGATGAAGGGCCGGAACTGCTAGGACTCCACTGATAGTCCGAACGATTCGGTGAAGTTGAACCTCCTTCGCCAGCACTCGTTCCAGAGTCTGGACTCAAATCCCATCGATTGCGTCTGCTAGAAGATCCCTTAAGTTCTGGGCTAAAGTCCGAAAAATTTACATCTGATGCAGGGGACATGGGGCTTTTATCTTGATTAGTACTTGTTTCTGTAGGTGATTGACAAGGGGATGACCAATCAGTGGACATTGGTTCCCAGTAAACGCCCGCTGCCCAATCCTTATGAGCCATTTTTATTATATGGGATTTCTAAAAATGTAATTATACTTAAAGAAACTAGTAAAATTGATTTTCTTGAGTAACAAGAGCCACAATATAGATTAAGTCTAAGAAAATTAATTGCAACTAAATATGCCACATCTAAAGAAATAGGCAGAAGAGTTACAAATTCGTGGTAAAATTTTGAGGAAAAGATTTGGAGATTATTCCACCACGATGCTCCAATGCGGGTTGGTGGAATAAGATTATAATTTTAATTATAAGATTTTTAGTGAATTATTTCTCAGAAATGACGAGTCATAAGTAAAATTACAAGGCTAGTAGGTCACTGCTTATCTAGCACATGCAGAAAATTGGTACGATATTTTTTGGCAAATATATTTATGTACGAACTATTTTATCATGCAACATAATAACTGTCATCAGTTTTCCGATAATTAGGGCTTAGAGCCCTCTTCACTTGATTATGTTGCCTAAGCTAATAAATAGACACGATTTACAAGACGTAGGTAGTGTTAACATAACTTGTGATAATATAATATTGTAACAAGCGTAAAGAGCCTTAATACAAATATAAGCTCTTATTCTCTCTTCTCTTTTTATTATAACATTAGCTCTTGAAACTACATGTTTTGTCCACGTGAAAAAATATTATTACACAAATCCGACTAACCTTCTGAAGCAAATTTGGACTTTTTGACCGAGCTCTTTTTACCCCTTTTCGACGTGGTGGTGACGGTGGCGAAGGTGGTGGTGGTTCATTATCCTCACTTTCACTTGGCGCTGAGGCATCGCTATCAATGGCATCCACGAACCCAACAAACAAACTATCCCTTTCAATTACAACCTTCAGGTCATCTGTAGTTTCCGATAATAAAATACTTTTACGTCGCGCAAATAAACCTGGTCCTATGTTATTTTCAGTTAAATTTTGTAGAGCTATGTCATATACTGAGCCTGGCTCATTTTCTGGCGTTTCTTTACGTCTGACTGGTACACTTGAACTTCCGGACTTGACGATCTCTATGTTATGATCGTATTCCATTGTTGAAATATAATCTTTAAGTTTATCAGTGAGTAGACCAACGAGACCTGTACGAATAAGCATTTGGAAAGCTGTAAAGAGAATATTTAAAACTTTGATCAAAGTATTTAACAATTACCAAATAACATTTCCAATATAATCAATATAATATATTTATTATTATTATCTTGATTTAAAATTTGTGTTGCCTTACATTCATCGTCAAAAACGTATTGAAGAAGTGCGTGCAAAGCGTATGAGTCGTCTCGAGCGGCTGCAACAAGTAAAGATAAACCTCCACAATTACGCAAATGAGATCGGTTCACGGATTCCCTGCTCAATTGTGAGAGAGCTTTTGTCGCACCTTCCGGCCAACTCGAAACATCTGCAAATATCGTAATAACATGCTTATTAGTTGTTAAAGATCGACATAGCATTACTATATAAGTATCCTTGATTAACGACGTGTTTAGTTTAGTCGTACCTGAACGTTTTTGAAGTAAATCCACTAGACATTCAATTAGACCCGCTTGGCCTAACAGTAGTCGACTTTTTGTTATATAGCATAAATTAAATAGACATTTAAGAGCTATAGGCTCGTGTGTTTTAATTAGCGCGACTAAACTATGATATCCTTTGCCATTGCCTTTTATCTGCAACAAATAACATTATTAAATTAATGGCCATCGATTGGTTTACTTCGTGGAAAAAAAAGCTATTAATTTCGTAGTACTAAATGTTTGATTGCAATTTATACACATTACCTGTTCCGCGCAATCAACTACTGAATATGTTGTAAAATGTCCCATGCATTTCAGTATAGCGTTTATAAGTTCTTCCTGACTTTTCTTAGGCTCTTCTCTTTCTCTGTGCACCGATTTTATTATGCCTTTTTTTTCGCATTCCGTGGACAGCAGTGCTGATATACAACGCACAGCGTTTAAGCTTAACATTTCATTTCTCTTATCTTTTACCATCCACAGTTGTCTAAAAAAAATAATCTAACTATATTTTGTTCACAGAGAGATATCAAGTCTTTATAATAAAAATATTTTTAACGATTGTAATTTATTTTATTTCTCGAATAATCAATAGAGTGATATTTGATCACGAATTTAAATTTTACGAAAGATACAATGAAATTTGGGTAATTGTAATATAACGATTTTTGCCTAAAATTATATCTTCGGTTCTAATAGTTAAAAAAAGGATTCCTTGATAAGGGTTGTTAATACGAAGTTAAAAATATACTAGAACATGTATGAACAAGTCACAAGATCACAACATATTAACAGCCATATCAAGCAACGGACTAAGTTATTTTAATGAGTGTTACGATGGAATTTTTGTATTTACCGAATGGCTCTCACAGCCATCGAGAGTGTAGCGTATGATGTGGTCTTATCTCTATTTTCGATAAGGTCAACTAATGCCTTAACAGCCCCATGGCTATGTAAATTTTCGGCATTGCTTTGGTTTTGCGCTAAATTACCAATTACGCGAGACGTCCTCCCGAGTATACTATCTCGGCACACCGTGTTTAATATTGTTACCAGTGATCCATAACTATTTAATTGCCCAATCTAAAACAAATTTGCATCCAATGAATACAGGCGCGTTGCAAAATCGATCGGCAGCGCAGTTAGCAACGCAGCGGCGCATTCGTATTTATGTATTGCTCTTTATTACGTACAGGCGATCGGCGAGAACAATGTAACAACGAGAAATTGACTTAAGTAACATTTCATGTATGAGAATGTTTGTACTATTGAAATTATTGCTAATTCAATTATTTATTAACAAAATTCTCGTGTTTCATTGATACTCTCTGTAAAATTGAATAATCTTATTATGTTTTGTATTAACTTGAAATAATATACCGCTTTAGCTACATTATTTGTTTTTGTAAACAAAATTCGCATTGCATAAAACAATATGAATAATTTAAAATAAATGTTGTTTAAAAATAATTCAATTCACAATCTTTTAATTATTCAATCTCCATTTAATGTAAGGATTGATTGTTAGAAAATGTATAAAGTCTGGTCCAACTGGATAGTTATGTTGTTAATTGTACATAGTATTTTATATAAATAACTGAATTTATACGAAATGTTATCTTTCAAATGTATGTATATTATGTTTGATAATATTTATTCAATAAGTTTTTGTATTTAATATTAATATGGTAATGTATATTCTTTAACACATTTATTGATATAAATCATGAAACGTCACCTCTATTGTATTTTATTTAATTACATGTAGTTAAAAATTTAAAGATTTAAAAACACTATGTTTACAAAATATAGTTTACTTAAATATTTGATTAAAGGTATATTTATTGAGCTGTACATCAACTTTTTAAATGTTAAGTAAAAATTTCTTAATTGTAATTATAAAACTATTTCTTTAAATTATATTATGCTCTTATAAATACTCAAAAACTAAGATATTTATAAAACTACCTATTAACAACATTCTCTAAAATTGAATTTCTAAATTAATTGTTCTAAATTTACAAATATTTTTTTACATTTCTCTTTTAAGTCTATTTTACTATGATTTACATAAAATTAAATAATAACTCACCAATATGTTGCTTTTTTCCTCCAAACACAAATTCCCTAATATACTTAATGTTAAGTCAAGAATTCTTTCATTGGGTTTACGCAAATGGGGCAATAAGTAGTTTAAGCCGTCACAATCTCGAAATAATTTAATACCTTTATCATTCACAATAACATTAGATTTAATATATAAAAGACTATCTTGAATACGTTTAGAGGACGATGAATTTAAGCCTTCTAAGGCATTTTTAACATCATTTATATCCATTTTAATAATCAATACTTCATTTGAAGCTAGTTTAGACTTATAGTCAAAGAGTCACAGACTAATGGATTATGGATGCTACCTATAGTCCTGTACAAAGACTTATTTTTTGTAATTTATTCAAGAGTCAAGACCCACTCAATATTCGATAACTCAATAATGTCAATGTCAGAAATTGTTGCCATGTAAATATATTTTGTTTCTGAAATAAAATAATAATTTTCTGGGGTTTTTTGATTATTTGTATCGAAATATGTTTTTCTTATAATCCTCTTTGATAAACTAATTAACTACCATCAATAAATGAAAACTTATTTTGTAGATTTTTTTATTAGTACCAATGCATATATATAGTATCGTAGAGTAACCGATTTTACATTAATAACAGTTAATCGGAATTATTATTATTATTATTTTTTTTTTTTTTTTATAGAATAGGAAGGCGGACGAGCATATGGGCCACCTGATGGTAAGTGGTCACCAACGCTCTTAGACATTGGCACTGTAAGAAATGTCAACCATCGCTTACATATCCAATGCGCCACCAACCTTGGGAACTAAGATTTTATGTCCCTTGTGCCTGTAATTACACTGGCTCACTCACCCTTCAAACCGGAACACAACAATATCAAGTATTGCTGTTTTGCGGTAGAATATCTGATGAGTGGGTGGTACCTACCCAGACGAGCTTGCACAAAGCCCTACCACCAGTAAATTTAATTAATTACTATAATTTATATAAATTAATTATTATAATTATTATAATATAAAATTATAAAAAATTAAATTAAACAATTGAAAATTAAAATGAAGTTTTATTTTAAGTTTTAGAACAATTACATAAAGTTTTGTAGATTATTTCCTTTGACATAAAGCCTCATAGATTATTTCCTTTGACTTAGTATATGTCAAAATACATAAAAAAAAAAATAACAAAAAAATTGCTTTTGCAATGACAGAATTTCTGATACATTTTTTACTCTAATTATTACAGTGATTTCATATTATTACTTTAACATAAAATTGACATGAAATCGTTTTGTGAGAGATGAGCGTCTTCGGGGATTTTCAGCGTGTGTGGGTGCAACGTTTTCCAGAGAGCACTTTGCCAGCCGCTTGGGAAGAAGATGTCAGGGCCAATTTAGCTAAACATAAACAGAAAGTAGCTATCCTCAGGGAAGAATTAGAAAAGGAAGAATTCTACGTCGAGTATTTGGAAACGTTACTGTCTGATGTCGAGAAACATAAAGCTTCCCAAGGAAGTAGGACGGCGCCGCCCTCAGGGATTGACACGAATGACGATAAAACATCTGATAGCAAACAAGTGAGTCTACTTATCTTACGGTCAATTTCATTCGGCTAGATAAGAGATTAGTTACAAAAGATTATTTGTTTATATAGTGATTCATTGTTCTGGGTCTACCTAAATGTTAAAAACTAAAATTGAATTTCACATTAAGAACAATTGGTGTCACTGATACTAGTAATAGAAGATACATGGTAAATACTTAAATTTTATCTTGCTTAAATAGTATTGATAGTCATAATACCTATGTTAACATTACATTTATATGATTCAATCCATGCTTATGATCATATCAACAAGTTAATTTATTGTGTAGAGATAATAGTTAATATGAATCATATTTGCCTACAAATTACCTCCATTAATAAGTTATCTTATATATATATATATGTAAAAAAATATATACAATGAGAAACTTGCCATGTACTTTAGTGAAAGGATGATGTTTATATAAATAAGTAAAAATTTTTATTTTTTTCGTAAAATTGAACTCTTATAAAAATATATACATAAATTTAAATATAAATGCAGTTACTAAGTATTCTAATTCAATCAACTAATTAACTACAATCAACTAACTTTCTAATACTTTTAATGCATTAGCATATTTCATGTATGTCAATCTATCTTACTATGATAATTAAGTATGCTTGTCATACACCTTGAACTTAAATACTGGACCAACATAAGACTATAAAATTATTTATGGTGTTGAAGCAGTAATGAGAACCAATAAGATGAATATGTATATACATATTCCTAATTCAAACTACTAGAGGAGTACAAATAAATAAACAACTTGGACATTAAATTGGCAGAGATCTTAAATAATATGATGATAGTCATAAAAGACTGATTTTGGTGTTAAACATAAATAAAATTAAAGTGGATATAAGTATTTAAGGGGATTAGAGTTGTATTATAAGCAAAGATATATCAATCAAGAACTATTTGTGATACATAATATGGAAAAGTTATTGTCAAATGCTTGGAATATGTAAATCTAAAGTTTGTTTATCTTGACTTCTTTAATTCGATCACACAGTCTATGGTGTATAATTAATCAGATGCCACAAATAAATCAATTTATTTGTTGTTTTTATGCACAATAATAGTAGCTTATAATATTTTTGTAACAGATTAACTGTGAAGTAATTTTATTTTAATTGTATTGTTTATGTAAACATAGGATTCTAACACTGACTCGCTCTCAAAGAAAAGTGAAACGAGTCTTAAGAGTGATGACTCAGCAGAGGCTCCTGAATGTGAAGAGGTACACTTGAGAAGCAAACCGGTGAATTTTGCTGAACGGAGTTCTGTTAACCAATGCATAAATGAATTGTCATCAAACCTTGCAGCAGAAGCCCGAAGACGGTGCAACAGTGAAGTTGTAAAACGAACTGATAATGATATTAGTGGTAAGAAAATAAAAATTGTATTCAACAATACATATATATTGAAAAGTTTTGTTTATAATCTTCTTAAGCTAAATAGTGTTGATGCTAATTCAAAATCTAAATTAGTTTTTGTTTTTTGATTTAGACACACTTAAATAAAAAAATTGTCTAGTCAAAGATTGTATAGTATTGAATGTTTCCACTAGATGTAGAATCAACTAATAAAACTCAAGCTAAAAACCGTCCAGCATCACAAGCAGGTGATTTTGTAACAGTGATTGAAGTTAATGGTTTAAAAGCAGTTGAGAATGCTGCTAAGAAATTGGATGAATCACCACCGTCCTCCGAAAGTAGTTCTACAGATGCGGCATCTGCTACAAAGAAGAAAGTGCCACCAAAGTAAGTTACATATTTACTATTTATAAACCACTACACAACATAGTAGTAATGAAGCTCTAATATATGTAGACGTTGATAATTTAATAGATAAATTACTTTGACTATTGTTTTTTTTGTTGAAGGTTTTACTTTCCTTTTACAAAAATAGCTTTTTTTTTTTAAATTCAATACATTTTTTTATTATATACTTTGTACTTTGTCTTGTTTTTTGGACATTGAATAACATCAATTCTGTACATGCTATACACCTTGAATATTTTAGGCCACCACCAAAAGTGTTCAACAAACGTGGAGCATCACTACCAGAAACAGGCTTGGCTGAAGACAGTCCACCTTCGTCGTTGGGAAGAAGACTACGAAACGCCGAGTCCCGAGAATCTATTGCCAGCAGAGCATCTACACCCTCAATTAGCGAAAGAGTTAGTTCAATTCAATAAAAATAATTTTTATTAACTTGAAACTACGTATATTTTAAAAAGTCAATCATAGCAAAAAGCTCTTAATATAGGGAGAAGATCATCATTAATAGCCTGAATTGTAATTGTAATTTATAATACGTCACGATTTGTTCGAACACGTAGGTGAAGAGCTACGAGTCGATCAACTCGCTGTCGTCCGAACGCAAGCGCTCCGGCGGCGCGGCCACCCCGCGCTCCATCGACGAGGAGGCCACGTCCTGCACGCCCGACCCGCCCGACGCCTCCGACGACAAGTCGGCGCCCATATCGCTGGAGAGCATTCCCGCCGTCGTGCCCTCCGCCGAGGACGAACCCTACTACGACCAAGTCCCGGTGGATATCAACGACGGAGAATATGTTTATATACAAGCAGGTAAATCTTCGCTCGCATCAAATCACACCTCCAATGTATAGTAGTATTCGTTTATTACGTTATTATACTGATAGTCCCAATTTGAAATGATCGCCACTCCCGACCGAGCGCAGACGGGCGGGACCGCTTCCGCGCGCTGTCGGACTGGGGCGTGGTGCCGGCGGGGTCGGAGGACAGCTCGAGCGCCAGCACGCTGCCGCTGGCCGCGTCCGCGCCGCCCGCGCCAGACTCGCCGCTGTGCGCCACCGCGCCCAACTACGTCAACATACACTACTTCATACAGTGAGTACTCCGGTTGTTACTTTACCTTGCGCTTATAGAAACAATAATATCCTGGGACATTATGCACACACGGCCATCGGCTCCCAAACTAAGCAGAGCTTGTACTGTGGAAACCAGACCACTGATATACTACATATTCTACGTTTCTTTTGTAAATACATACTTATATAGATAATTATACCTCAGGACAAACAGACATGTTCATGCACATAAATGACTGTCCTGGGTGGAAATCGAACCCACAACCTTCGGCGTGAAAGGCAGGTATCTACCAATCACGCCAACCGGCCCGTCAAATTATATAATCATTGTCACTGTTTCTTGTAAAATTATTTTGAATAACATAATATTGTTGTAAGTATTCTGTGACGCTACTGTAAGTCACTTCACTCAAAAGCTCCAAGATTATAAAGAGATCCTTTTTGTAGAATAAAAACAGTTTCAATATCTGTGGCGTTACCCCAAGTAGCGTGACACACAATACTATAAAAGCAAGCAAAGTATACTCGAGCAGTATCAACATCAGTTGGTTTACAAACTTTTCTAACCGCTATCAGGGACGATAGCTTAGGATTCCACTAAAGTTTTCGACTCTTAAAGTGATTCCTACAAATACTATTTCAGTAACATCGACATCATTATTGTTTATGGTTATCTTTAAATTTTGTTTTTTTACATAAATTAGGTAAGGCAAACAGTATTTAATTTTTCTTTTTGGCATTTAGAACTGAATTATTTTTTTTAATCCAACATTGAATCAGTCATAATGTGTTGTTTACATCGTCATAATCAGCTTGATTTTTATGAATTTAAAAAAAAAATGAAGTACCGTCAGCAAATAATACAATGTATCGAATACCTTTGACATAAAAAGGAAGAACATTTATATATACACGAATGTTTACATCACACATTTAATTTTCGGCAATGAGTCATTCGTTTAAACGTTGCCTTCGCGTGACCGAAGTAATTTTTAATTAAACATGGGAAGCATCGAATAAAAAAATATTTTTATATCCTAATACATGTTGTTTATTAAATATTACTAAGTTAATATTACGTGCTGGAAAATTGATTAAATGTCGTAGTAAATCTTTGCAAGTCTGAATGAATTTAAATAGATTAGAGACAAATAAAATTAATAAAAAACCAATCAGAATTAAAATCGGTCTGTGAAGTGTAAAGTTATACATGTACTTGATTTGGACGTTTTACGTATTCATATAGACGTAAAAGAAGGAAAATAGAACAAATTGTCATCGTTTATAAATATAACTCGCTATTATAATATCATCCGTTTCAAATGCTATTAGGGTGGGACCTTTTGGAGTGGAACGGTGTATGACGTCATCTGACGCCTATACCTAACTATCCTTAGCAGCGCAAACGAAGTTATTTCTTTTAACATTATATCGCAATGAAAAAGCTGATGAAAGCATATTTGTATACAGTTTCAGAGTCATATGATCAAATTATTCTCATTGAGCGCTTAATGCATTATTTAAACCGTACCGTAACCGTAACAGCCTGTGTATGTCCCACTGCTGGGCTAAAGGCTTCTTCTCTTCTTTTTTTTTTTTCGAGGAGAAGGTTTTGGAGCTTATTCCACCACACTGCTCCAATGCGGATTGGTTGGTGATTATTTAAACAATAAACTTTTATACTGTTTTATGTTTGCTATGTATGTATTATCCAAATATATATAATAGAGAAAAAATCGGGTTCAAACAGGCAAATGCTGGCCAAACTGTGATATGATATATGCCAAAGACAGATACGCCACAACTTGTTTCTACTGATTTGAACTGAATACACTAATTTGCAAAGAATAAAGTAAAAAATACTAACTATTATAATTTCTAAACAACGGTAGTATTACGTAACAAAATGAGTGAAATATTATAAGGCTAATTGATTCTCGGAAAGTTGGAAATGGCTTTGTCCTTAGGTATATAAATAGATTATGACTATACCATTCTACTTCTCGAAAATGATATTTAAAAAATATATATATTGTAAATGTATTAAATGGGCCTAGATGGCCCAGTGAACCGATGATTGCGGGTTTAAACCCAGGCAAGACACACACCCAAACCTGAATGTTTAATTTCACTGAAATTGAGGCATTTGAACAGCATAGTAAAGACCTTAGTCCAGCTGTGGGACATTCACTGACTGTTACTTAAATGTACAAACATCATTCAGACAAGCTGGCGAGGGTACCGAACCAAGCGAGACGAGCTCCGAACTAGCGGACTCTAGCGATACCCCGCTCCTGCTACGTACCATTTCATCCGACACTGAAGCCAGCGCTACACCGCCGGTATTGAGGAAACTTCAACATCAGGTTAGTTTCGTTATTTGTTATTATAAAAAGTTCCCTTAAAATAACTTACGAATGAAAACTGAACAATTGTTAACTTTTCAATAACAAAAGGAGTTATGTGCTAAATATTAATATTATAAGCATATGTTATTACAAACTTTGATCACTCGTTATTAGTTAAATAGCTATGGATAAACATTAAATAATTTATAATGAAACTTTAGTAAAAGAAAGAAGTTTTTTCTTTATAAATCTTACATTTAGAGAATTAAAATAAAAATAAATAATTGAAAAAATGTCTATTTATTAAATTCATTATTTCTTACTTCATTATCTTCCACGTTAGTTTCAAGTAAATTTTTGAGCTTGTCTTGATAGATTAATTTAATGTTTTTTGTTTTATTTTTAGTCATACATTTTTTTTCTCCTGTAATTAAATAATATTTGCATAATTGTACCTCACAGTTGTGATTTTGACATCTCGAGTAGTAACATATTCCATCTGAGCAAAACGAATCAATTTCCATTTTTTCAATTAAATTATTCGTCAGTTTTGTAGCGTACTGTGTAAAGAATGTTTTAAAATAATTTCCAAAAATTCGTTCTAAATCAAACGATAAAATATTATAAGTGAATTCCTTTAGTGTATTTGCAGCTGAATCTGAAATATTAAAAAAAAACTTAGTTAAAATTTCAATAACTTATTATTTTTCTTTTTTTATATATTTTACTTAAATTAAGAAGAGAATGTTAAATTAATAAGAGAATGAAGAATTTTTTTTTATATTTTACTTAAAGTAAGAAGAGAATGTTATATTTATTTGTCAATTACCAGTCTCGGTACGGGTACAATAAGAGTAAACATAAAACGTTTATATCGCAATATATATATAATATACATGATTTATTTCCTCAACAATCATCTTCATATTTTAGCCAATTTACATAAAACCATAATGAATTACAAACTTGAACATTTCTCACGAATCACTTCGTCCATCGATTGGCGAAAACCGTTTTTTTTTTTATAGAATAGGAAGGCGGACGAGCATATGGGCCACCTGATGGTAAGAGGTCACCAAACGCCCTTAGACATTGGCATTGTAAGAAATGTTAACCATCGCTTACATCACCAATGCGCTACCAACCTTGGGAAGTAAGATGTTATGTCCCTTGTGCCTGTAATTACACTGGCTCACTCACCCTTCAAACCGGAACACAACAATACCAAGTACTGCTGTTTTGCGGTAGAATATCTGATGAGTGGGTGGTACCTACCCAGACGAGCTTGCACAAAGCTCTACCACCAGTAAAACAAGTCAAAAGTAGTTTTTGAGTTTATGGCAGAAAGCCGTGTTGGCTCGCGGTCGCCTTTATTTTATATGGTTATAATATATAGTTATTTAGCGCGGTTTCGGTTACAATAAAAACTAAATTGTAATACAATATGGAGTTGGATTACCTTTCAATCAGCAAGTGTGACGGTTCTCTAATTATCAGTCAGCTATTACTTCATCTACAATCTCGGTGACAGTTGACGATAATACTGCTTCTAATTCAAGCGGTTGATCTTCGACGGTTTTAGATGTTTCTGTGGTTGAAATAATGGGTTCCTTCGATGTCACGTCAGTTTTCTTATCTCGTGACTGTGGCTTCGATACAGATTCTGAAGACTTAGAAGTCGTAGGCTCTTCCGGTTTCACCTCGGTGTTATAATTCCGACACTCTCCAGTTAGATCCGTGTCATATATATTACACGTAATATTGACACATCCGTACTTGTCACATCTAATTGTAGTACATGTCTGATCGTTGCACTGTACATTGACATTCTGCATTTTTATATTGTCATAAGAATTTGTCGGATCTGATTGGAGAGGTATATCTGTCTCGGGTAGTGTTTCAGCTACGTCTGTACTCCACCAAGTAAACGGATACGTTATCCAACCCCATATTGTAGAACCGATACCGCGCCCTTCAAATACGTTATCTGTAACTATTGAATTATAAAATAAAGCAATACGTGGATTTTTCATAAAGAATCTTATAAGAAAATTTGTAAAACTTACTTGTGTATGGCTTACTCAAAGATCCGTGGACCATAAACAAGATAAAAAATAGTAAAATCGTCTTAGTTAACATAGTGACGGGTAACTTAAGGACAAAGTACGACCATAAATGTTTGAATAGACGTAGGTCTCCCTTATATATAGTTAACTGCGCTATGCGCCTATCTCGCGAGATAAGAAACTTTCGGGAATGTTTACTTAATGACTTAGGATGAAACATAACAAAACCTGTTAATTATTCTCATAGTTTTATCAATTTTACAAAATTTTACTTAATTGTTTTTAAATATATTTTTTTGTTTTAGGAAAATAAAAAATGTTCAATTTCATATCACTACTTAGTTTAATTATTTATTGATACATTCATTTTAATTTAATGATGTTGATTGATTAAAATAGTAATATAGCTAAGAAGTGCATTTCTAAATTTGCCCACGAGTAATTAAAAATGTAGTAGAATATTTTTCACACGTAGTTGTATTTTTTGAGTTGCTTTTCATTTGAACTTCGCATAAAATACAATTTTTCTTTATATTGGGACATGCTAAGAATCTACATAATTCCAAGTTTTTATTACAGTTCGTCAATATTTTTAATTTTGTTTTTGGACGTGACGAATCCGACATCGTATTTATATGCTTATTTATTCCTTGCAATAGATATGATGTATTCCATGTCGATGGATCATTGGAGCTTAAAATATTTTTCATATTCGTCCTAAAATTTTTCACGATTTTTTTCAAACTAATTATGTGTCCGATGGGAACGTTGCGTGTTTTAACTTCACCATTAGGTTTAAAATCTATTATTTTTGGTTTAGCTTTATTTATTACACTCCAAGGGCTTAAATAAATTTCATTTTCAACCTAAAATAATTTTATTAAGGGCATTTTTTACTTATATGTATATATTTTAGTATGATTAAATAGGAAAAACAATAAAAAAGTATTGTTATTATTATTTTATGGTTATTGATTTTTATATGTTAATTAAAAAAATGTACTTTACCTGTAATGTTTTGGGTAATAAAAATAAAACCATAATTATCATTGTGAATGAAATTAATATTTTGTTAAACATTTTTCATAACCTTATTCTCGTAACTGCTTAAGATAAATAGCATAGAACCAACATTTTATCAGAGCTTAATGAGTAAAGTACTTAATGTTTATAAACACTAAACGTTTACGCCGCGGTTTGTTTGATAATAGGTTACGTAATTTTTTTATTATATAATTTTAACATTTTTTAAATTAGGACAGTGACCTGCTAAATTAAGTTCCTTAAATGTGCATTTTGATTTTTTAAATGTTTTCTTAAATGCTGCAAATGCGCTACATTTTGAGTGAATGCATAGAGTTCCCTTTCCAAACAACTTTCCTAACATTTTCTCTTCTAATATATTGACAACTTCGAAAGCTATGTTTGACGGTAAATCCATTATAGACTCCATAGTGGCTACGCTATCTGAAAAGTTAATCATACAAGAATTAAGACAATTTCTTAATATGAATATTCAAAAATAGTTATAATGATTATAGCGTTCCTCACCACATAAAATCTAACTCTATTTGGCAAATTGTCTCTTAATTTACTTCATATTCATATAAAATATAAATACATCGTTTACTAAAACTTTATAAAGTTTAATTATAATAACGCGACTATGGAGGCGTATACTATATTGTAATTTATTCGTCTAGTAATACTTGTTTTTATATTACCAAGGGAAATATAAATATTTTAATTCAAATTACTTACCAGTATAGTTATTGCCTGCACAATGACCTTTATTATTGTACCGGTTATCTGGTGTACAAATTCTGTGTAAACATATTTTTTTACCACATTTCATAGAGTGACATATATCTTGAGAGCAAAATGTTAAAACACCTGTAATATATTTTCCTACAAAAGACATGAAAGTCGGAACAACTGCATCAATATCATTCCAGTCTACATCGCCAAATATTGCTTTCTCTAAAGCTGTTGTATGATTACTACGTATTTTATCTTTTGTCATGTTCACTTTTGTTTTTTTAATTTCTCTATCTAAAATCAAGGCCGTTATATTCTTTGAATGAATGAACGATTGACCTTTTTTAGCCGACGGCCAATAGAGCAATTCATTGTCTGACTCCGAATCTGAATCTAATTTTTTAGTAGATGTTAATAGATCTTCAGAAGAAGTAGATCGATTATTTATTGCAAAGTATGATGTCATACTTTTATTATTATTAAATAATGTAAGATAATTTGAAAATTTATTATTTATTTCACGCTTTAACCGTAATAATTTCGTGTTCGACACATTATCCTTTTCAATTTCAAAGTCTGTTTCAATACTATTTTTTATTTTAGATGCATTTTCAGAACGATTATTAGTTTCTTTTGTTATATTTATAGTTAAAACAATTCTCGGAGTTACAGCCGTATTATAACTAGTGTAATTGAATTTTGTTTCAGCTGTTCGATTTATTTTTGTTGCTAGTTTCGTATCTTCATGATTGTCTAATGAATTATTTTTATTCAAAGAGCTATTACCATTTTGTACTCTTGTAATATTTTGCTCAACTTGCGGTTCAAATTTAGAATTCTGCAAACTGTACATTTTCTTGTTTTTGAGTTTTTTGGTGTTATTGCCAAAGCGAATCTTTTTCTTTTTATGAAAAGTTATTTTATGTATTGGAGGCGATTTATTCTTAAATATATTTTGCTTGTATCCAATTAATTCCATTGGAATTGGAAAATTTAAGTATGGGAAAGGTAAGTTAATGGTCGATAAAGTATCTTTTGGTATTGGAAAGGTTTCTTCGTGGTCTTCATTTTCGTCGTATTGGTTGCGATATTTAAGTATATTACTTAACATGGATATATTCGGCAATTGAACGTCAATTTTTATTCGAAGGTTTAAATTATTGTCCCAAGTATTACTTGGATTATCTTCATCGTATTTCGGTGTTTTGAACAAATTGCTTGTAAAACGATTATTATCATTAAAATTTCTAGTAAAAGCAGATTTAGAGTAAAAACATTTCTTGCATTGACATTTGCATGGAATTATATTTTCTTGGCAAAAACAAGAAGACAATAATGGTTCTGATAGATTTTCCGAAAGTATCGCAGATAAACCTGTCGATTTTTTCCCATCGTATAATTTTTTCGAAAAATCAAATAGGTTGGCATTCTTATTGGTAAATTTCAAGTTAGGATTGTTTGGCATAAATGTGTTCAGAAAAGTTGTAGGATTTTTCATATCATCAAAGTAAAAATTATTGTTCTCACCGTAATTATTTCGATCAATCGGTTTTAATTTATTGAATTTTTCATAACGCATGGCTGGTACTTTATTCTTGTTTTTGTTTTTTCTTATGTAATTTATCCTCTGCTCGTGTGCTTTGTCTAAATATTGTTGGTACTCGGATAGCAGTTTTTCGATATCTTCCTCACTTTCACTGTTACTGATCATGTGGTTATTTAATTGAGGACTCTGTGAACATAAATGAAATAAACAATAGTTCGCCGTAAAGACATAATATTTATTATTTATGTTTTGCTTACCATGCTATTTTCAAACTCACTCATGATATCGACAATGTCGTTAAGTATAATAGCATCATGTAGTGGAGTGAATTCAATACGATTGATTTCATAACCTGTGGATTATAAACGTGATAAACAAACTTTATAATACAAGATATTATAATTATTTAAATTATAACTTTGTCGTGTCGGAGGATGACTCCATATTAAACTCCTTTAAAATAAACACTTGATCAATAAAATTAATTATGGACCTAATCACCTACCAAAAATTAACATTAATTATATTAGGTATACGTAGGTAATCCGAGTAGGTACAAAGATATATGTAAGTAGGTATGTAGTTTAATATGCTCCTTTTTGCATAACAACTTACAAATAAACAAATAAAATAAGAAAATCTCTAATACACCGTAATAATACTTACTATCCACATCCGTACACATCGCTAACCTTACATAAAGTATGAAAAGAAAAATAGTTGTTCTTTTCATGACCAACGAGTTTAATTGAAGTCGAATGTGAAATGCAATTTTTTAGTCACTCTTTAATCATAAATTTTTCGTGGTTAATTTTTAAACCATAAACAATTTACTTTTTAAAATTGTTTTCACAAACAAAGGTTTTAATTGAGCAATTGTGAGCAATTACTACCCTGTTTGTTATACAATCGTTTGTAAGTACAATGAAAAAAAAATACACAAGGATATTAGAGAAAAATAAGCATATGTATGTATATATGTACACAAAGAATAAAACAGATACGCTTTTTAAATTGGTATGAATGAACCTTATGAATGCTAGTATTGACTTAATAGGCATAGCAGATTTTATTTTATTAGCCGAATTTCATTCATATAAATATAATTTTTACATATTATGTAAAATCGTGTAATATGCTATAGCTGGTAGAAATAAAATACCTTCGGATACTAATAGTACGTAGAATAAAAATTTACTACATACGTCCAAAAATAATTTACCTTTTCCATTTCCTTTTAAAGAAATAAAATTCAAATTACTTTTATTTTCATAATGCGCTGAAAAACTGACTGCACAGAAAAATAAATTTCGATTTAAAAATTAATTTTGAATTTTCTGGAATTATAAATAATTTTAATACAATATATATATATAAAGCCCTATCACTGGTGGTAGGGCTTTGTGCAAGCTCGTCTGGGTAGGTACCACCCACTCATCAGATATTCTACCGCAAAACAGCAATACTTGATATTGTTGTGTTCCGGTTTGAAGGGTGAGTGAGCCAGTGTAATTACAGGCACAAGGGACATAAAATCTTAGTTCCCAAGGTTGGTGGCGCATTGGCTATAAGCGATGGTTGACATTTCTTAGAATGCCAATGTCTAAGGGCGTTTGGTGACCACTTACCATCAGGTTGCCCATACGCTCGTCCACCTTCCTATTCTATAAAAAAAAAAAATACAACAACAAAGTATATGAGATGTAAATACATATTAAATTTCAGGAGTCCAATATCAGCAGCAATGCAGAGGCCGAGCGTCTTACGATGCACCGCTGCATCGTCACAAGTATTATAGAAAGCGAGAATGTGTATGTGGAATGCCTATATGTTATGGAGAAGGTGAGCGTCATGAGCCTTTGCTAGTGTTGGCACTGAAAAGTATTATATAATAATATTAAAAATATTTTTCTTTTAGTACATGAACGCTATAAAAGCCACACTGTCCACGTCTCAACCTGTTATAACGGAGGAAGAGTTCGGTACAATATTCTATAAAATATCGGAATTGCACGACTTGCATAAGAGTTTCCTTGAAGGCCTAAAAAATGCCGTCGCCAGCTGGGAAGAACCATTGTCTGTCGGCATTCATTTTAAAAAAATGGTAAGAAATTGTAATCATAATCATTTGTTCACTTACTAAAACAAGGCTATCATTTTTATATATTTTCGTAGATCGAATCGTATCTATCTACTTAATGCATAAGTTGTTAAATTGATTTATTTTTTAAATATTTATTTTATTTAGGCTGAGAACATAAATGTATACGGGGCATTTCTCCACAACTACGGTCGCGCGACGGACGCGGTGCGGCGGCGCTGCGCGAGCTCGCAGCGCTTCGCCGACCTCACGCGGCAGATCGCGTGTCGCGGGCAGCCGATGTCGCTCGATGACCTCCTGCATAAGCCTGTAGCTCGTGTGCAGAAAAATGCACTGGTTCTACACGTATGTACTAAGTATCAAATATATCTATATAGAATAGAATAGAATATGCTTTATTGTACACAAAAAGAGTTACAGAACCATTTTAAACACAAACATAAAAAAACGAAAACTATTTTGTAAAAAAGGCGGTTACATCGCTAAAAGGGCGATCTCTTCCAGACAACTCTTTGGGTGAAGGACATGAAATAAATAAATAAAGCGGTAATGAGGTGTACTGATCATCTCAATTTTTATTTTTTTAAATAAATAGCTATATATACATACATATAAATAAATAATATATACATAAACATACATATATAATATATTTAAAAAAATATGTATATAGTATATATATATACTATATACATATATTTGTTACTCAAAAAGATTTAATTTTAATTGTATTGTCGATTCAACATTATTATACTAATAATTATTATTTTCAGGATCTCATCAAGTACACACCGGCGAGTCATCCTGACCATGCTATGTTAACCGAGGCGTTGAATATGACACAACATTTCTTAGACGAATTCAATATTATACAAACTAAGTCCATGTTTCCGGTAATAATTCATTTATTTTTAAAAATATTTTATTCTAAATATGAAATTTATGAAATAAAATTCATGTAATATTTTTTTTACAGAACGCGGATAGAGCACAGCGAAGACTCGTAAAAAACTCTTTCATTGTCGAACTATCGGATGGGCATCGAAAATTAAGGCATCTATTTCTTTTTAACGACGTTATCGCCTGCGCTAAATACAAGGTATAGTTTGATAATTATTTTCATTTGTTGATAAAGTCAAAATGTAAGGAAATGACATATGTTTGTATTTGCTTTATCAAATGATCGACTGTCGACATATTGTATGGAATCATTTAAATGAAAGCGAAACTTCTTCGACAAATTACAATTTTCTGATGAGCTTTATCTAGTCTCCGTTACTTACAGAACGCTTCGGTTAACGTAATTTATATATAAATGCAATATTTGCTTAGGCTTCCGGGAGGGATAAATTCACGTTCGAGCTGAAGTGGTTCATCCCGCTGCCGGACATCGTGGTGGTGGACGAGGAGGGCGCGGCCGAGCGCGAGGCGTCGCCCGCCAACATCGTGGCGCTCAAGTCGCAGGCCTGCACCGTGCGCGACCTCATCCTCGCCGAGGAGCGCGCCACGCAGGACGACAAGGTACTCGCGGACCAGGACTCTTTCAGGAAAAATAAACTCGGCTTATTTCGACTCGAGTCGAGATGGCCTAGTGGTTGGAACGCGTGAATCTTAACCGATGATCGTGGATTCAAACCCGGGCAAGAACCACTGAATTTTCATGTGCTTAATTTGTGTTTATAATTCATCTCGTGCTTGACGGTGAAGGAAAACATCGTGAGGACACCTGCATGTGTCTAATTTCATTGAAATTCTGCCACATGTGTATTCTACCAACCCGCATTGGAGCAGCGTGGTGGAATAAGCTCCAAACCTTCTCCTCAAAAGGGAGAGGAGGTCTTAGCCCAGCAGTGGGACATTAAAGGGCTGTTACTGTATTTCGACTCACTGATTTCATTAAATTCCACAAGTGACACGTTAAATCTCGATATTAACATTTACCGCTGAAGCCCGAAAGCAAAGTAACACTGGTTCAATTTAATTTTCAAACCTTACAGAAAATACGCCTGGGTGGTCGCGGTGCGGCGGAAAAACAGCGGAAGAAACTTTCGGAGCTCGAAGGGCAGCTTGTTCTGGCATCGCCTAATCTGGTGTTCCGGGTGGGCGCCCGGGCTCCGGGTTCCACCTCGCTGCAGCGACAGCACATATTCTTCCTCAGCTCGGAATATGAACGCACGCAGTGGATTGATTCCATTCACGCACTGCAGGTTAGTGTCGACAAATCAAAACAATGTAATACTTATACATACTTTGTGTGATACTTAAACTTTTATTTAATAATATATAAAAATTAACTACAAATACATAATACTGGCAAGCAAAATGATAAAGCTTAAAAAAAAAAATTAGCTTAAATAGATCTGAAAACAAGAACTGTATATGTGTTGCCTAATGTTTTAAGTATCGCAGTCACACTATTAATAACTTAAATCATATCTATACTATCTTCTAATTGTGATTAGTGCATTAGTTGAAATTTATTTATTGGTTTTTATATCTAAATTGTTTTGCAAAGGCGTCGTCTGCTCCTCCCGCCGGAACCAGTACCGTATCAATGTTAGAACTTCAAGGCTGGGTGACGGCGTGTCGCAGCTATCTGCAGACAGATATGGGCTCCTACCTCCTTAGGAGCGGTAGAGATGATTCTTTGCTGCTAGGAGACTTGCAACTACATATAGGAGGCATGACTGCTCCTTTGGATACTTCAGCTGGTAAGATTATTTCGCAAGTATACACTGTACCTCCAATAGTGTTTTGACCACATTTATTTTGTTAAGTACTGGCTTTTAAATAATTAAAAATATATATATATATATATATATTACTAATATTCTGCTACTACTTCAGACTATTACATCGTGGTGGAGGTGGATTCGTACGGGCATTACTTCCGGAAGGCGAAGTCGAAGCTGGTGTGTCGCAGCGCGCAGCCGCGTTGGAACGAGAGCTTCACGCTCGACCTCGAGGGGTCGCAGAACTTGCGGCTGCTGCTCTACGAGGACGCCGCCCGCCCGGTACTGCGGGGGAAGTGTACACTTAAGGTACAACAAACTGTCTGGCTGACTATAACTAAGCTAATATGATTTTAAAATATATGGACTCATTTAATAAAAAAAATACACATACTATTTGTACCCTTCAATTTTATTTATTCTACTATCATTTTAATCTGACATTCACACACACTCACAAACATACTACCCGTAAAACTCTGCCAAATCCATTTTTAAACAGTTTACACGTCACGCTTACTTCAAGTAAATGGGATAACAGCAAACTTTGCTAATCACTGTTGAAATATTTTGTTGTATGTCGCGCGGCAGCTGTCCCGGGAGTGGGTGGGCGAGAGCGTGTCGCGGACGGTGTGCGTGGGCGGCGGCTCGCTGCCGCTGCGCGTGCGCGTGTTGCCGCCCGAGCGCTCCGCCCGACACGTGCCCAGCGCCAAGCCCGGCGCGCTCTTTGGTGCCAAGATCACGCACGTCGCCAAGTCAGTACAGCGCACTTTCTGAATAGTCTTATCTCCTGCTCAGTTGACTAGATCTTCAGACTGGCCTCGGTTACCGTTAGAAAGACATTATTTTATGTATCACGACATAAATATTTTATATGGCAGTTATTTTGACTCTCCGGTCCATAATTTCTACTGTCGTTATCTGTCGACACTGGTGTGACACTGTGTGAAAAAAAAATGATCGAATTCTGTAATGTAATTTGCAGACGTGAAAAACGCAATATCCCCTTCATCATAAGTGCGTGCGTGCGTGAGGTGGAGCGCCGCGGCATCGGCGAGGTCGGCATCTACCGCGTGTCCGGCAGCGCTTCTGACCTCAACCGGCTCAAGAAGAGCTTCGAGACCAGTAAGTAATTTATAAATTATTTTATTCTCAAAATAATCTGTGTTAGTGAAAATATTTGACAATGTTAAATACACTAAAAATTCTTCGTAATTTTTTAATGAAAACAAATTGCACAATAAAGATTAGATGAGAATTTAGCCTAATTAAAATAGAACTGATTAATCTATACATATATAATGACTTGTACTTTATTATGTAAATT
The DNA here is from genome assembly GCF_905147045.1 of Nymphalis io. Taxonomy (NCBI): domain Eukaryota; kingdom Metazoa; phylum Arthropoda; class Insecta; order Lepidoptera; family Nymphalidae; genus Nymphalis; species Nymphalis io. The sequence continues at coordinate 4,561,146 of NC_065902.1, read as the reverse complement.
TACCATAATACGTATCTTCTTTATCTTTTAGATGCATACGAAGCGGAACAGTTGTTAAAAGAGGTGGATGTACACTCTGTGACTGGAGTGTTAAAACTATATTTACGTGAATTGCCTGAGGCATTGTTTACTGACGCTTTATATCCAGAATTGTTACGGGCTTGGGGATCAACACAGGTATTATGTTAACGTTTTTACACATAGCTATGAATTAATCACTAATCAAAAATAAGTTTAACAATGTTTAAATTTTGTCCAAATCTGTAAACTATTATGTTAAAATATAAGGTAAGACGTAAAACTCGTGAAACATTCTCATGTCAAGAATCAGTTTTTAAATCAAAATCAATCAATATAAACTTTATTCAAGTAGGCTTTTACAAGCTCTTTTTAATTATCATTTGTCAGGTGGGATAGCTACCACCGAGAAGGCCCGTCAAGAAAATCTATGGCTACTCTTTTCCACCAATTCAATTACAAAGTTTTGTCAATTAAATACAATTAAATTTATATATGGATAAGATTACTTCAATAAACCAAAAAGTTTTAGAATTATTATATTTAAATATTAATAGAAGATTAGTCAATATATTTACTAACATAGTTTTTAAGCTTGTAAATAACACTATGGATATTTATCTGTAAATTAAATTAATACATTTATTATTATTATTATTGTCAACATTTATATTCAACTTTCAGGGTGCTGGGGCGTCTTCCGATTCAGGGCCAGCACACACAAGGCGCCACGCTCTACTCAAATGTTATGCACAACTTCCAGACCTTAATAAGAATTGTATTGATTTTCTCCTTAATCATTTTGTCAAGTAAGTTATAAACCTGTTAGTATAATAATTATATTGTAGCGTCCAAATACAAATCTAGAATATTTTAAAACAAGTTGGATAGTTTAATGTTATGTGGTTTATTTGATAACATTTAATAAAACAGTCATACATCTGTAAACTAATCAATAGAACATGATTTGATTATAAAATATTTATAATATCTATAATACAAAGAGTAAAAATAAAATACTAATAATACTAGAACTACTAAGAACGAGTGCATCAGAATGACTGTACAAAGTGATAGATCAGTGTTAAAATATTTATAGATGTAGTACCTATTTGTTACCTGAACATACATTTTTATTAGATCAATCTGAGAAAAATTGAAGATTTTATTAGCAAAAAAAATATTATCGAATAATTTTTAATTATTTAATAAAACAATTAAATTTGTTTATATAAATAATATATAAATTTTATATTTCCTTAAAACACGTAATTAATTTTTTTTTAATGAGACAAATGTGGTTCCATATTTTACTATTAAGTATCTCAATTCTTAATGTATTTATTTATAAATTTTTGGTTTCGACTACCAAACATGTAACGTAATGTTGGCACATGGCAACAGAGTTAATCAGCACGAAAGCGAGAACAAGATGTCCCTGCACAACTTGGCTACCGTATTCGGGCCGACGCTGCTGCGGCCGAGCGCGGCGGGAGGCAAGCTGCGCGCCGACCAGCTGGCGGCCGGCACAGTGGACGCAATGGCGCAGGCCGGCATTCTCTATACGCTGCTGCAGCAACGACACCTCGCGCAGCACCTGTCCGCGCACCGCCCGCATGCCAACCCGCCGCCGTTACTCGACTAAACTTCATATTGAGTCATCGTATCTGTTATGCCATCGACCTAATTATTTTTCAATTTAACGATACTATTTAATTGCTTATATTTGCGTCGCACTCATAATTTTAGTTTGAATGAGACAATCGATCATGTATTTATTAAAGCATGAGCTAAATGTCAGTTGAAACATTCATTTCAAGCTTACATAAACTCAACAGGCGCACGCTTTTTGTATGTCTCATGTGCATCCGTTTTTTAACACGGAGATTGAATAAAGAGCAAATTATACATTGATTATAAATAGTTTCTTGCACGATAAGATATTGAGTGTTCAAGAAAAACTAATTGTAGATAATGTTATTCAGTTACAAGATGGATTATATTCAAAACCACTGCCAACAGTATTATCAAATAAAACTTTATTTCTGCATTCGATGATGTCAAGAAGCTGTTGTTAAAAAGCATTTTTTTCAATACCGAATCGTAACGTTCGCAAAGGTTTCATTAGTATAATGAGTCCAAACAAATCTTAGGAATACATATATCCCTAAGCTTCTTCGTTTTACATGTGCAGGTTTTTTTTTTCACTTATAGTTTATGTACATTATCTTTATACCATCAAGTATGTTTTATAATAAGCAATTTTAATATATAAACAATAGCTCAAAATGAATATTTCTTTGCCATACTTAATATTTTGATATTCAACCCATTGTAAAGTGATACATAATAGTTGTATAAATCCTAAGTCACTAAAATTTATTAACTAGTATTATTATCATATTTAAATTGGATTCATATTTTGTCATCACAAATTCCGAGATGTCACTCTCTTTAACCTATTTATACAAAAGATTAACTTATGGCACGAGCTATAATTATGTGAAATAATATCACAAAATGCACTTTCTGCCCCGACTGGGTATTTTTTTTTATAATCCGTTTATTCGAGAATCGATTTTATCGAACCTAATTATATAAGAACACCATAAATAACGAAATAAGTATTGATAGTCATATTTTAAGAAAAAGTTCGACTATGTCGTAATAAATTATTACATTTAGAGTTATTTTACAAGTGCTAGTGACAAGGTATAAAAAGAAACATTCTAACATATACATACAACTAAGTATATTTGTATTTCTATATTATATTTTGCATGCTTTTATATTGCAATCGTTGTTAAAACATTCCATAAAAACGAAACAGACTGAATGTAGTAATATCTTTTAGAATGTATTTTGCACAATATCTAGACACTGGGGTGTAGGTAACAAACAATGTTTCCTAAATCAATATATATATATCACAATCAGTGCAGTGCAGTTTCAATTTTTGAATTAAAATTTACACAATGGTTAAAGTAAAAAGACAGACATAAAAAATTTTTTTTTGGTTCATTTATTTAATTTAAATGTTGTTTTCATTAATTACTTTTTGAAGTTATAGGTAAGTAAGTGTATATGACTTTCTATATTTTGATTTTTTTAGTTACCTACTTCTTATATTACTGTATTATGTACACACACAATGTACAAGAAAACGATCCCTAATGTTGGTAGTAATTGTAATTGTGTAAGCATCTTATTTGCATTTCAATAAGTATTTAAAAGGGACCGAAAATATAAAAAATATTAGCTTAATACAATGGACTGATATTAATAACTTTGTAGGTTTATTTTTTTCTCAAAAATCTTAATTTTTTTGTAATGATTGAACGAAACAAATGAAATATTAAATTAAACCCATTTTACAGCATTTCAATTACTAGTCGTGCATATTATAGTATTATGTTCACTTCAATCAATAAAATGATATAAAACGGATATTGTTTCTGCATATTAAACCGATAGCATAACCTTCTCAAATGTTATTCACAAGTAGTGTTTACGATGTTAAATTAGTACTTAATATATGACAAGCTACCAAAAACGAAAAATTTAGAACAAAGTTATGTTTCGTTTATAATTTCTATAGATTTTGTTGATAACCTTTAACATTATTGATGATTCTTTTATATTGTTGAGTAATATATTTGTCCCTTAGTGTAGTTTCTTTTTTTTTCAAGACTTTCTCTCACCAAAGATCCCATGTAATAAAGCAAGCAAGTAGCAAGCTTTACTTGTCAATTTATGATTTTATTCTTAAATTTTCAGCACATTGTCTTACTCATTACATACATTTTTTCTGAAACATTTTATTGGTTTAATATAATCTTTTATTTAGGTTAGAATGAAATTGTTTGATATATGTCATAAGTATATTATATAAATATAAAATACTGGTTTAATTAATGCTCGACCATGAAATTAATTTTGTTTGTCTACATTCTTAGTGAATTTTGAAAGCCATGTCACATACATGCACATGCCACACCAACAACCTTTTGTTAAAAATTGTACAAATAATGAGTCAATATTACAACTTTTACTTTTATTAGTATATGTTTCGATTTTTTTATGAATTTATTCGAATGAGTCTCTCTAAGAAGATAGTATTTGTTCATAAGGAAAAGTTAATTAAAAAACACATATTCAGAGATTAAAGAGGCAAAATATTTAGTAAAAATTATTGGTACAGCTTTAACACTTTCACTGCCTTCTACCTAACCTGTTAATGATGAAAAATACATTGATGCTGTTGCTGTGGTGTGTGATGCTTTTCAAATATATTTAATATTAATGATTAAGGGATATCACAAAAATCTTGTAATAGAAAACAATGGTTTTGTACTGTACTTTGATAATAGTTATTTTATAGCTTACCATTTATAACCAGCCTCATATATATTCTATTCTTTAGTTAATTTTAGATTTTACCATTAACAAAATTTTATTTGAGGTGAGACATAAATAAGGTATTAGTAAATTCAATGCATTAAGTTAATTTCTTTATTAACAACTTTTCATATAACAGTACATAATTGATTTGATTTGTTGAATAAACTCATTCTGATTTCAAATATTTGTAACATTTCCCTTATTAACTATATTTGTTTTGTACTGCATTTCTTATAATTTTTTGGCAAGTATATGCTGTTAATAAGAAATGATTCTTTTGTTAATTGTATTTAATTTTTGTATATAATTGATACTAAAATGTAGTTATGTACCTTTCACAATAAAATGTATTTTTAATACACCTTTAAAAATGTGTCATTAATTACTTTTATTAATTAATATTTGGTATTATTTTAATCAAGCTTACTGCAGAAGTTGTTTCAGAATAATATATCAAAATAGAAATAATCAAAACTGTGAGGGATGCTAATGATTTTGATTTTCTAAATAAAAACATTACTAAGATAACCAAGCATAAATAGAAGGCTATCCTTATTGAGCAATTTATTAAAAGATCCCTTTGAAATTTAACATCGATACATTTACCAATCCACAAAACATGATTAGGAGAGCAAGTTGTACAGCTGGATGGACCAGCACCTTCACAAGTTTTGCATGTCTTATCACACAATTTACAAACAAATGTTCCTTCTTTGTTTATGCAATACTCATTACTTTTACAAATAGACAAATCCAAGCATTCATTATTATCAATACATTTACCAAACTTCAAAGTCCAACCATCAGCACATTTGACACAAGCTTCTATGCCATCACCGTGGCATCCATCACATGCTTTATGACAAGGTTTACAAGATTCTTTACTTGCATTATAAAAATTATGGGAACACTCATCACAATCTGTGCCTGTAAATCCTCTTTTACAAATGCATCGACCGTCACCCTTCCGTGTTCCATCACCGTCACATTTTCCATTTCCCCCACATATTTTGTTATTTCTAATATTCGGACAAAGAGTACAAGATTCGCCGTAATGATTCGCAGGACAACAATATTTTAAATTTTCTATACAAAGCCAAGTATATAAATCTAAATCGTTTTGATATTCATGAAACCACCATTTTTCCAGAAGTGATTCTGCTTCCTCTGACAAAGCATAACAATCGTCTTGATGAGTTTTTAATTCAGAACATAAGCTTTCTTGAATTTCTACTAATCGCATCTCGCTTCGGGCATAAGACTTTAATTTAGCTTCCTCCCAAGCGGCGTCGCCGCCTTCGTGTTTACCTCGAGAAGTTTCTTCGAGCCAATTACTAAAGGAATCGGTTACTACTTTACAACGCTGACATTCATTTATTTTTTTTGTGTGTAATTGTTCCTTAGTATCTAAATTTGTACGTGTTATACCATAACTAATAGTAGGCATGCTTATTAAAAAGAATTTTAAAAGTGTAAAGTAGGCCACTGAATAGAACATTTTTGTCAAGAATTAAGACAACAATAGTTATGATTGTTAAGTTAAAAATTATAACAATAAATAAATAATCCGAAATTACTTTCTTAAGAAATACTGATCAGTGATTGGTAATGATTATTGGAGATTTTTGCAACTACAACTTTTAGCTTGATAGAGTTGTAGTTGAACAGTTCCAGTGATCCATCCAGTCACTGTGACTAGATCCTAGCTGGAGCAGAAATGACTGTCTGACACTGACAGACGACAGTTAACTTTGAAGCAGTCCTACCAACCCTTGGAAAGAGAAAAGCAGCAAATCACTACAAAATATATAATTATCTACCTACATAAATCTTAATGTAAATAAATTTTACATGCTATTATAAAGTAAAAAAAATTATGTATATACATTTACAATTGAAAACCTTATCTTGTATTGGAGTCGGTTATAATATGAGCAAATAGTAGTAAATAATTTAAAACTATACACTATACATCCTTTATGTATCAAATCCGTCCAAACAAGAGCACTAAATTTAATTTTAAAGAAAAACACATTTATTTCAACATAAAGAAGAATAGTTCCGATTAAACGTAAAATAAAACATCAGGCAAATGGCCACCACAAAACCTCTGGAACAGGGTTATTCTTTTGTTGAAATTTTTAATATCGTACTTCACTCTCACTCGTATTTCACTAATAACGCGTCGTATTTCCTCTGTAAGATCTTTAACTGCTTCAGGCTTATTCGCCAACACCTTATCGTTCACATAGTTCCAAAGAGAAAATTAATAAATTGATGTTAGATCATGGCTATAAGCGATGGTTGACATTTCTTAGAATGCCAATGTCTAAGGGCGTTTGGTGACCACTTACCATCAGGTGGCCCATATGCTCGTCCACCTTCCTATTCTATAAAAAAAAAAAATCCTGGTGGCCAACGTTGATCGCCAAATCGAGAAATGGACACGGCCTGAAAACTTGGTCTGCAGTAACACCATTGTTTCACGTGTTGAGTGGCTGGTCACACCGTCTTGTTGGAAAAACATGTCCTCCACATCAATTACATCCAATTCAGGCAACAAAAACTTTTCGTGATAATGCACACTATTAACAGTTAGCGTATTGTTTTTAAATTGAATAGGTAGGGGGACGATCATCTGATGGTAAGTGATCATCATCGTCCATAGACATTGGCATTGTAGCAATGTTAACTATCGCTTACATCGCCAATGCGCCACCAACCTTGAGAACTAAGGATGTTACGTCCCTTGTGCCTGTAAATACACTGATACACTCACTCTTCAAACCGGAACACAACAATACCAAGTACTGCTGTTTTGCGGGAAAATATCTGATGAGTGGGTGGTACCTACCCAGACGAGCTTACACAAAGTCCAACCACCAGTAAAGTTTCCAGTCGCATTATCAAATTGTTGTTGTGACACCCTTATAACATTTACTTATATGAAGAAAACGGTCATTCAAATATTTTACTATTAACGGAGAAATTACTGAAACAAATGGATGGTAAAACGGTACTTCTACTTAACTAATGAGTTTATTTGTGTATATTGTGCATGGTAAAGAAATGTAGCGCTGAAGAATGAAACAAAAAACAGAAAATTTAATGTCAAAACAGTAAAACTATTGTTAAAATTGATGGTACAGCTTTGTACCTCTATTGACCACGGAAGGCACTTTTTTAACGAGGCAAACATTTTATGGTTATACTTATTTATTTTTAATAAAAAACTTGTTGTAACATTGTCTTCTATTTCATAGTATTAATTATTTTTTACCCAAAAAAATATCCTTACCTACTGTGTGTCATGCAATGTTACATTGCAACCAATATATACCTAATAGGAAACATTGAAAAGCAGAATTATCTTACTTAAGATTTTTTACTATTTTGCCGTTAACTTCGAATTTTTTTCAAGTATTAGCTATAATTGCATACTTTATATCAAGTCTGAGTTCCACAAGCAGGAAGATATTTCATTTGTTATCTGTCAGACTGTCAACATATCAATTGTCAAGTTGGTATCATTGCTATATTACTTGAAAATAGTAGTACATTCACTTACTATAGCAAATTTTGATAATATTAGAAAAATAATTACAATAAAGCACCCAAATTCTTTCAAATTTGTGATTGAATTAATTTGATAACATTTTAATGCAGACTTAAAAACTCTCAAATACTTAAAACGCATAATGTCTGAATAACCTATGAAACTAATTTCCATGCTTTTACATATAACGTTGAAGAAGCAGAAATAACCATGGCAGAAAATATAAGGTAAAACTTTTAGTATACTTCCTGTCTTATTCATATTCGAGTTTTGTAATGTATGTTTTTATAGAAAGGATATAAAGGATTTAATTTTGTTTTGCATAAAAAAACTATTTCGAATATATTTTCAATATAGTTGATGTTTAAAAATTATTTAATCATATTTTTTTAGATTGAAGTCTAAATATGATCTACAAGACAACTATGAACCATCGGATTCCGAAAATGAATATTCTGCATCAGAAAAACAAATCATGGATAAATTACGAAAAAGAAAACGACAAGATTCTGAAAGTGAAGATGAAGTGTATGCATTTTCTGAATCGGATGAAGATGGTGAAGACAAGAATGACTTAGGAATAGCAGATAGTGATGTAGAGGGTCAAGAAAAATCAGATGATGACTTACCTGATTCTAAAGCTTGGGGTAAGAAAAAAAGATCATATTATTCTACCGATTATGTGGATCAAGATTACGGAGGATTTGGTGATGACGAAGAAGATGCTCTCATGGAAGAAGAAGAAGCAAAAACCATTCAAAAAAGATTAATTGAACAACTCGGAGAAGATGATTTTACATTGGAATTTTTCAACAAACAAGTAGCAAAATGTGACGAAAAAGAAACAACAATAAAAAGTGATATAAGTGTAATGTCAAAGAGACAAAAACTTCAACTACTTGAAAAAGAGAGTCCAGAATTTTTAGGTCTTATTGATGATTTTAAATCCAAGTTAACTGTTGCAAAAGATGACTTGCATCCTGTTTTAGAACTTGTAAAAGGTGGAAAGTTACCAAATTGCTCGGCTTCCAAATTCGTCAAAACAAATTATGATTTAATTTTGAATTACTGCACAAATATTAGTTTTTACTTATTATTAAAAAGTCAAAAAATTAATATTCAGAACCATCCAGTTATAAAAAGACTATATCAGTATAGACAAATGCTGCAAAAAATTGAACCTATATATATAGAAGTAATAAAACCACAAATAGATAAAATATTAAATGCAGTCCAAAATAACTTAGAATTACAGGTAATTAAAGATAAAGATGAAAACAAGAAACGAAAGCCTCGAAAACAATTGAATGAGTACCCCACCAAAAAGCTTAAGTTAATAAATGCTATCGAAAAAGATGATGCAGAGGATACTGGAGTATCTGATAATGACAATGACTATGAAGGAAGTGACTTCTTTGCAAGTGATAATGGAAATACAGATAAAAATGTTAGTCAGTCTGAAGAAAGTGGTTTCTCTGACAATGATGAAGTAGAAATTGAACAGAATAATCCATCATCATCATCAAAGGAGGTTATAACGGAAGTTGGAGACAAAAGAGAAATCACTTATCAGATTGCTAAGAATAAAGGCTTAACTCCATATCGCAAGAAAGAACAAAGGAATCCTAGAGTTAAACATAAGCTTAAATATAGAAAAGCTAAAATAAGGAGGAAGGGTGCAGTAAGGGAACCTAGAACAGAAATATCTAAGTATGGTGGAGAGCCTTCTGGCATTAAGGCTAATGTTAAAAAGAGCATTAAAATAAAATAACATTTGATTGACCTTTTATTATTCAAAAAATGTATGTAACTTTAACTTCACAATAAAGTAACTAGTTACAATTGGTTTTTGTTTCCTTAGTGTTGCCACCTGTAACAAAATAATACATTTTAGGCCTTTAGTGTTCTAATAATATACAAAATACGCCTGAACTCTTTCCGGTTGTGTCGTATTACTGTCCCATCGAATTATGAGAGTGAGGGAATAGAGAGTGCACCTGTGTTTGTGCACACACTTGTGTTCTATAAAATCTCCTGCGCAGTTGCCTAATCTCTCTTGAGATTGGTCACCATGGCTGAAATCGGTCTAGAGGACCTTTTATAATATACAATTTAATTTTTTTGTAAAACAGATTTAACTTACAACTAAAATAATTAGTGCCATTTAATAATAGTTCATTTTAAATAGTAAAGAATTAATGGCTACTATTTTCTTTTGTCGAATTTATATTGGGTTTTCTTTATGCTTATCTATGGCATAGAAGTAATATAAGCTTTGTGACCATCCAATACTTAGTAAATGCTAAAAAACAGTTTTTGATATTCACATATAAATATAGATTAGAAATGTTTTCAATTTTACTTACAATTTTAACACTTTATCTTTTCCCCCCGAAGCAACATATGTTCCATCTGGTGACCAATCTACTGCATATACCTCATCAGCATGTCCTGGTAAGTCTAATTCTAGTTTCTTGGTTTTCAAATTCCAAACTGCAAAAATAATAAATAAAAATTAAAAAATAATTATTAAGGTAAGTAATCAAAGACTAAAACATTAAGATAATATTACCTTTTAATGTTGAATCTGCACTAGAACTTAACAAGAGCCTAGAATCTGCTGACCATGCAACCATGTATACTGCTTGCACATGTCCTCTTAAAGTTGTTATAAATTTACCAGTTGTTGATTCCCATAATTTAACAGACTTATCAAAAGATGCTGAAGCAATAATTCTAAAAGAAATTTAATGGTGCACATAGATTAAATATTCAACTATGGGTATTAAGTGATGTATTACTCTATATATATAAAATTACCTTGTATCTGGGGAAAATTTAACATCATTAATGAGCTGTTGATGGCCAGTCATTCTAGCCAGAGGTCTTTTTTCTTTTTCAGGCAGCCATAGAAACAGTGTAAAATCATCGGAGCCAGACACAAGTCTTTCCTCACCTTTTGGACATGTTTCTTCATATCTTTGCAATGCACGTTGGTGTAAAATGGTCTCTAGAAGACAATTATTTTTAGCTTTAACTGTTCTAGCTTCTAAAGCGTTTTAAATAAAATATAATTAAGAATAAACTTACTATCATTTGTAGAGTCTAATCTATCGAGAATAGGATGAAAAGGACCTGTTCGAAGAACATAATCTGTACTCAGGGCAAGTGTATTTACCCAGTGTGCATGACCTTCTAAAGTTCTACACAGTATTCCGTCATCAGCTCTCCAGACCTAATCAATAAGTTATTTATTATAATATAAAGTCAGACAAACAAATTTATAAGCAATTACTTAACTTATTAATTAACCGTAGAGATAATTGCCCAAGTTTGAAACCATAGTCATTGTTTAGATTCATCTTTTACATTACAATTACATTTTCTAGGAAATTTTATCTCTATGCTGTAAACTTCTCAAAGTATAAATATACTGCTAATAGTCAAATACTGCAAATGTTATAGATAATAGTTTTATTTTTTTTCATCAGTGATTACATTTAAAATATGTCTTTTTAATGTGCTTTTATTTTTTTTGAATTGTCAAGTGTTACTTCCAGTTTATGATTATATTAATTTATATTCTATTGTATGAATCATCTCATTTCACCAGATTACAATAATGTAAATTGACCTTTATAGTTCTGTCCTGAGATGATGTATAAATGAGGCCTGTCCCTCCCCATTTTACACATGTTACTGCTTTGGAATGTCCTGTCAGACTTAAAACTGTGTGTCCAGTCACTGTGTCCCATATTCTAACATCGCCATCTTTTGATGAACTTGCCAATTTACGACATTCCAGATTTCTAAAAAAAAACTTATTTTATATTTACAATTACAATAATCTTATAAATATAAATGAACACATATTATTTAGAAAAAGTGTAAAAATAATTCATATCAGTTATGTTTTTAATAAAATCAGAATTTTATAGAGAGAAATTGATAAAAGAAACATATACATAAACCTGAATCAAATTATCTTATTCAATAAAAATATTACCTTATATAGGGTTCCCAAGCTAGTGCTGTAACCCATTGCTTATGCCCCATCATAGTCTTTCCAATTTGATCTCCTGTTATTGGGTCCCACAGCATTATTCGACCTTGTTTACAAGCTGATGCAAGCTTGGACCCATCTGGTGACCAACTTATACACAGTACCCAGTTAGTGTGACCTAAAATCATTGTTTTACTTTAATTACAACTACGTGGTATCTACGTGGTATGTGGTATATACATGGTAACACCATACTGTTGTAAAACTAATCTTAGCTAAGGTATATATTGTGAAGATATAATAATAATAATGTCCTCCAGACCGATTTCGGCCACGGCAGCCAATCTCAAGAGAGATTAGCCAACTACGCAGGAGATATTATAGTGCACAAGTGTGTGCGCAAACACAGGTGCACTCTCTATTCCTTAACTCTCATAATCTGATGGGACGGCAATCCGACACGACCGGAAAGAGTTCAGGCGCAGGACCAACGGCTTTACGTGCTTTCCGAGACACGGGAGTGTTAACACTTCCAACTTCCAGACTCCGGGCTGCTACTGAGAATTTTCTGACAGAAAAACCCAATAACTTTTTTATTGGCCCAACCTGGGAATTGAACCCAGGACCTCCGGGTCTGCGGCCTTATATCAAGCCACTAGACCAACGAGGCAGTCAAGAATATGTGAAGATATATAGCTCAGCATATTAGTTTGTATGATTATGACGTTCTGTCTCATTTTAAGTCAAAATCTTTTTTGTTTTTTTGGTATTGCTTGAAGATATTTCTTCCAATATTGAAGATATTGGAAGAATATAATAGCAATAAGTATGCCTTTATACTTAGCTCTCTTTTGATTTTTGGTACAAATAATAAACTATTAAATTATGTTTTAATGGTAACCGAGTTACTATACATTCAATGAAATGCACCATGTACTGCTTTATGTACTTCATTATTGTCATCACTTACCTTTACATACATGTAGTGGAGTCTGCGTATTTAAATCCCAAAATCGAACTGTAGTGTCACCAGAACCACTGGCTAAATTATTTCCTGATGGACTAAAACAAGTTGAAATAACTGCTTCTGCATGTCCAGGTATAGAACTAAAAGTAAGATTATATCGATTAAGGCAAATCTGCTAAAAAAGTTATAATACAACAAACAATATGGTGTTATTTTAATAAAAACCTTGTACAACGTGTTACTGGTCGAACTTTAAATACTGCTTGTTGTTGATATATAATATCTACGACTTCTTCAGAGTTTAATTTAGCAAGATCCAAAGCTTCCTTTAGTGTTGATGTTATTTCAATATCTTTGACGAAAAATAGAAAAAGTTTATCTTCCTAAAATAATTAATATGTTTTACTATTATAATTATTCGACACATTGTTGGAATTAAACATTTTGTACAACAAACCTCTTTTAGCAATGCATTGCAAATAAGTGTAAGTTGGTCTTTATTTATGGTTAAAGGTAAATCCAAAGGACTGCCAGTTTCTTCTCCAGTATCTGATTTAAACCTAGCTTGCACACAGCTAGGCAAGTCGTTATTTATATCCATTTTAATATTTTACTTAAAGTTATTTTTGTAAATATAACCTAATCTTATTGCTTAAGTCAAAAACACATTGGAATTTGGAAGTCCTGTGAAGTATCAAAAATTATACCGACAGCTGAGAATAAGCCACAGAATAAAATATGCAAGCACTTTGTCACATATTATTTATTTTAATAAACATTAAAAATATTAATGAAACATTGCCTTTGTTTCTGAATGTAACACTTTATTATTTTTACGAGTGTTTTTTTTATTTTTACTTAAAAGTATCGCATAATAACTATACCTTTTATTTTCACCAAAGTATTTTTTAAAATTTTAAATTAAAAAAAATCTAAATAAAATATAGCAACATTCATATAAATGTCTGACGTCGGCTTTTAACTTACGTGTTATGTTTATCGTTTTATTTATAAAACCATCTATTACACCAACTTAAAATGAAAATTCTATACATTTTATTTATTTTGTGGCATATTGCTTACTGTGATGAGCATACACATACATATAAAGATGGAGAACAAGTGGTGCTATGGATGAACACCGTGGGCCCATACCACAATCGCCAAGAAACGTACGCATATTTTTCCCTTCCTTTCTGTGCGGGAACGAAAGTAACCATTGGTCATTACCATGAGACTTTATCTGAAGCTCTTCAAGGCGTTGAATTAGAACTAAGTGGCTTAGACATTACATTCAAAGATAATGTTCCAGCGCAACAATTTTGTGCTATTGAACTCGACGAACAGTCATACAAAGCATTGGTGTATGCCGTTAAAAATCACTACTGGTACCAAATGTATGTCGATGACCTACCAATATGGGGTATTGTTGGAGAAATAGATGGTGATAATCACTATATTTGGACCCATAAAAAATTCGATATTGGTTATAATGGAAATAGAATTGTGGAAGTAAACCTCACAGCTGAAAATAAAGAACGACTAGTGCTTAATGCGAAAATTCCTTTCACTTATGAAGTTAATTGGAAGAAGAGCAACATTAGGTTTGAAGACAGATTTGACAAATATCTGGACCCTAACTTTTTTCAGCACAGGATCCATTGGTTTAGTATTTTCAATAGTTTCATGATGGTAATATTTTTAGTAGGCCTTGTATCAATGATTCTTATGAGGACACTCCGTAAAGATTATGCAAGGTACTCTAAAGATGATGATCTTGATGATTTAGAAAAAGATTTAGGTGACGAGTATGGTTGGAAGCAGGTGCATGGAGATGTATTTAGGCCTGTTCCACATTTGGCCTTATTTTCTGCTCTTGTGGGAGCGGGGCATCAGCTTACTGTAGTTACATTAGCTGTTATTATTTTTACTATTTTTGGGGAGCTCTATACAGAAAGAGGTTCTTTGCTATCAACGGCTATTTTCATATATGCTGCTACTTCTCCTATTAATGGTTATTTTGGTGGGTCTCTGTATGCAAGAATGGGTGGAAGATTATGGATCAAACAGATGTTGCTCTCTGCATTTTTGTTACCTGTACTAGTATGTGGTACAGCATTCTTTATAAATTTCATAGCTATGTATTACCATGCATCACGAGCCATACCTTTCGGTAGTATGATTGCGGTAATGTCAATTTGCACTTTTGTGATCTTACCACTCACCTTAGTCGGAACAGTCCTTGGACGTAATTTGGCAGGTCAGCCAGATTACCCATGCCGTATTAATGCTGTCCCTAGACCTATTCCAGAGAAGAAATGGTTTATGGAACCTTTTATAATAATCATAATGGGTGGTATTTTACCCTTTGGTTCAATTTTCATTGAGATGTACTTTATCTTCACATCATTTTGGGCATATAAAATTTATTATGTATATGGTTTTATGTTATTGGTATTCTTAATTCTCATGATTGTGACTGTGTGTGTAACAATAGTTTGTACTTACTTCCTGTTGAATGCAGAAGATTATCGTTGGCAGTGGACTAGTTTTCTCTCTGCAGGTAGCACTGCACTGTATGTTTATCTGTATTCATTTTACTATTTCATATTCAAAACCAAAATGTATGGGCTATTTCAAACAACTTTCTACTTTGGCTACATGGCTTTGTTCAGTTTGACTTTGGGAATAATTTGTGGTACAGTTGGTTACTTAGGAACAAGTATATTTGTTAGGAAAATATATTCAACTGTTAAAATTGACTGAATATCGGAAAGAATAAAAATTAACAATTATATTCTCATGTGTTTTTGTCAAAATGAGTTGCTAACTTGAGTGGTGATAACCAACAAGATATTTAATCAAACCATTAACATATATTACAGACATACTATTTGAAGAAAAACACAGTCCCTGGACAATTTTATTGTTTCAAAATGTAATTTAATAAAAATACATGTTGAAACAATTGACGATTTCAATCTAATTGTTGTGATTATGAGTCGTTTGAGATTAAAATAAACAGAATCCTTAATTTTTTAATGCTATATAGAAATATTTAAGAAATACATTGTTTCATAAATATCTCTTTTATAATTTGTTTTAGTTTGTTGATCTTGCATATTATGTCTTATATACTATCATTTAAGTTTGTAAATATAAAAGTTAATCAAATTCCTAATATAGAAATTTAGGCGTATGTATCATGTTTATCTTTACAGTTATTACAAGCTTATAAAAGTTTAAAATTTATCACTAACTAGAATGCTATTACTATTCATTGCTAAGTCAGTGTTGTTGAAGTTTTAGAAAAAAATAATCCTAGGTATGTGATCACTTTATAAGTAATAACAAGAGTAATTTTACTTATGTAAATATTTACTAGAAATAGAGTTTGAACTCAAATCTTTATAATTCATTATTTTATATTTAATTTGTGTGGTAAGATGAAAGAATCTATAGTTGTGTATGCCATCCAACACCGATGTATATGATTATTATCCAAAATAAAGGTGACATGTATATGAAATAAACCAGTTTCATTCATATTTATTTATATTATGATATATAATTGAAAATACTGTATCAAAATAGGGCTATGTTATAAAGAACTATTACAATGAGTAAATAAAAATGTTTTTTAATTATAACTGGCAGGTAATGGACATGTGTAATAACAATGTGCATGAAAATTAATTTCTTTAGAATAAATAACTGTAACAATAATTAATCAACTTGAAGCAATAACACTGAATTTAACGTTTAGAACATCATAGGATTTAAATTAAAAAAAAATAGTATAAAAAATTATTGGTAGTCATCAAACTATTGGGCCTTTATGTTAAAATTAGAATTATTTATCTTTTGGACAAGTAATTTGGCTGAATACATTTATTTTATCTTGTTATTTTTATTATCAGCATTTATCTCTTAATAAATATTAAAAGTTAACATAAATAAATCAGACATTTGTACATATATGCAAACAACTAGACACATAAAAAAAAATATTTAGAGAAATGTATGAATACATAGCATTAGCATAAATATGGATGATTGTATTATTATTTATAATATATGTGTGTATTATGAATGTACGTTTGTATGAATTTTTAAAATGTATTAAATATTGATTTATGCTACATGTTTCGCAATTAGTCTTCTATCCCAAAGTTTGTCGAAAGAGATCTTTGCTTTGACAAAACAGCTGGCCATTGAATATTTCGTTTTTTTTTTAATGAGCTTTATTTTATTTAAGTTGTTAATTGAAGCGTTGAATAAATAAATATTTTTTCAACACAACCAAATTGATCGCATCAATACTTAGATTCTTATGTTTCATTACAATTTTTAATATTTATTTTACTATTAATATTTTGGGGGTTCATGTTACAGCAAAGTTCATTAAAATATAACAGTAATATTATTAATTTTATTTTATAAAAGTATGGGTATTAAATAAGATTGGATCAAAATAAAGAAAATTAACTATATTTAACAATTATTTCTCATCAGCTTCAACAAATGTTTCAACATCAACTGCTGCTTTTCTTGACTTTTTGCCTCCGGGAACCCTTGCATTAAACGCTTCAGCTGTCCTTTTTCTTAACAAGTCAACATCTTCTGTCTCGTCGCTTTGATCGGCCCACTCCAAAACTAAGCGCCTTCCATAAAGATGAGTTGATTGGCAGAGAGCTTCAAATGCAGACTAAAAAAAAAAGTTTAATAATAAAAAACTTAATAATTTACAAAAATTAAATATTACTAACTGTTTTACATTTATGAATAGTTATAAACAGTAAAAGACCAAATGCTTAAATCAAATAAAATCAATTATTATAATGTGAATATTCAGCATTAAACTTGTTATATGTTGGTCGTTTAATTTTATAACTGCACTGTTTGTTTTTAGACAAACAGCCCTAGATTAAATAGTTTATTTTAATTGTGAATATTCAACATTTATTACCTTTGCATCCGTTTTAGAATAATAGTCGACAAAAGCGAAACCTCTATGTTGGTCAGATCCAACTGTCAACTTTTTAGGGAGTCGCAATGTTTTAATTTCTCCGAACGCTCTGTAAGAAAGATATAGTAAAATAAAAAATAAAATTTAATATTCTAGTCTCTATGTTTTATTCCTTTTGTAAATTGTGATCTACCATTAAGATAATAAAATCGTAACTTACTAATTTTATCAGTAAAATAATTATTTTCTGTTTTGATATTTACAAGATAATACATTTAACGGAATTGATAGTGGCAAATATTTAAAGTTAAACCGCAAGGTTATTAAACATTACTTTATTATGTTATCAATACATTTATTTTAATTATCCAGGATATGATTATTTACATACTACTACTACTAATGAGTCTATAATCTATGATTACCTAAATATTTCATGTAATTCATTTCTATTAGCTTGGAATGGCACATTTCTAACGAGAATTTTTGTGCCATTTTGTACCGTATCCTTGACACTTTTCTTCGACGACTTCACTTCCGTGCTGAAACAAGGAACATTAATTAGCCCGCCTTATATTAAATAAGTAGATTGCTGTTTTCGCCAAAATAAATCCTATCTATTGAGAGAATAATGAAGACAACAAGGTCATAGAGAATAAATTTAATATCGACTGCGTCTCTTCGGTCTAGTATAATTGCCAGGCTTAAGAGGCTGCTATTGCTTAGATCCAGGGTTCGAACAGGGTCTGGGCTTTTCTTTCAAGAAAAAGTTGGGGATTGTTCACGCTTACGTGCCTTGGTAAGTAAACGTCCTATGCCTCTACTTGATTTGGTCGTGGCGAAATATGAAATTTGGGGAATAGTGAACGCACGAATGTCTCCGGTTTAGTTGGTAAGTCCACGTCGAGACATGTTCCATTTACATATACTTATTATAAGATTTATTATAAAAATATTTAATTATAAAAACCTTTCAACTTGTTACGTATCAAATATTAATTGTTACGGCGATCACTTGAACGAAGAATTTTATTTTGTTGAAAATGTTTTTAACATCCTACTTTTAACGGATAAAGCGAATAAACTTAAATAACTTTAAATATAAGTAGGCTATTCTTACGTATTCCCTCTCTCGGATCGCTTCAATTCTAAAGTTTTACCGTCGAGAATTGAGCTTTGAAGCTCCTTCAAAGCTTTGTTTGTATGTTCCCTTTTAATATATTGAATGAATCCATAACCCATAGATAAGAATTGTCCAGGATTTCTTGGGTCCTTTTTCTTGGCTATTGTCACATTGTGAATTTTTCCGCAGTAACTGAAATGCTAATAATATATTACGTTGAATTAAATTGCTCATGGTGTTAATGTGTTATAGAATTGCCAACAGTTTAAATAATGTTTATTATATACACGTCCTATTACAGTCTATTAAAATTAATTTTTATTCTTACGTTTTAGCTGTGAACAATTTTTGAAAAAACTCAGTAACCATTGACAAAATGACAAGGTAATTGTTTGAAGTCGCCGGTTTCCTAACTTAATCTTTGCCGCAAAGTTGGTTATTACATAGTCAATAATTATTTGTAATTAATGCCAACTTCTGGGCCAAGGATCGCAAGGCTCAGGCAGGGAAAATACGTAGTCGTTGGTTGTCGTTTTTTTTTATAGAATAGGAAGGCGGACGAGCATGTAGGCCACCTGATGGTAAGTGGTCACCAACGCCCATAGACATTGGCATTGTAAGAAATGTTAACCATTGCTTACATCACCAATGCGCCACCAACCTTGGGAACTAAGATTTTATGTCCCTTGTGCTTGTAATTACACTGGCTCACTCACCCTTCAAACCGGAACACAACAATACCAAGTACTGCTGTTTGGCGGTAGAATATCAGATGAGTGGGTGGTACCTACCCAGACGAGCTTGCACAAAGCTCTACCACCAGTTTCCGGTCGTGTCGGAATTTTCATCCCATCGCATTATGAGAGTGCATCTCTGTTTATGCGCACAATTTTGCGCTATAATACGTCCCACGCAGATGGCTAGTCCCTCTTGAGAATGGCCGGAATCGGTCAGGAAAACACCATCATCGTCACTAACTGCGTTTTAACTGCGTCATTGAAATTGTACAAAGTATGACAGCCATCATAATTGTTCATTAAACCATTGATAGCATACTTTCCAGCTAATATATGTGGACGCTAACCTTAAATGAACTTATATTAAAGATATGAAAATTAATAAAACTCACCGCTTTTAAATTCTCTTCCGTGGTTTTGAAATTAAGATTTTTCACAAAAAGCGTCGTATCATTCTCTGGTGCTTCATCTTCAATATATTCTTCTTTATCATTTTCTTTAATATTCTCTTGCTTTTCACTTTTTTCTTTAGACGTTACTTTTTCGTCTTCTCCAATTCTACTACTACTCTTATCTCGTACTACTTCGCTTTCGGCGACTTTTTCACTGATATCTTTTGATGTTTCAACATTTTTCACGAATATATTATCTGGTGCCCATTCCAAATAAAGGGGCGCCGACTTGAACTGAGAGTAAGCTAACTTAGTAAAGGCCTTTTTAGCTTCAAATGGTTCTATAAAATCTACAAGTGCGGTGATACCGTGGTTCGGCATGACGAAGCGTGATAATTGACCATGTTTCACGAATAACGATTTAATTTCTTCTTTGTCGGTTCCCGCTGGTAAATTTTTCACTAATATGCATGTTTTTGATCTTTTAGTTGCTGGCTGGAAAAACAAACATAATATTTAAAAAAAAATGCAAAATTAACAAGATTCTGTATCTTGTGAATTGTAAAATTTTTAAGATCTTACTCTATTAAAGGCATCCAAATAAACACCATTGGTTTCTAAGAACGTCCTAGTTTCGGCGACCAGCTGTGTCTCTCCTAGCGCAAGTCGAACAGCCGCACTCGTATCTAATATTAAATTTATATTTTTTAGAACGTGTTGGAAAATATTTAGTCAGATTAGAATGATTCATTAGACTGATGGTAAAACATTTAGTTGATTATTGAACGATTATCTTTTTTCTATTTGCAGTTACATTTTTACTCCCATAACCTTTTTTTATTATAGAATAGGAAGGCGGACGAGCATATGGGCCAACTGATGGTAAGTGGTCACCAACGCCCATAGACATTGGCATTGTAAGAAATGTTAACCATCGCTTACATCACCAATGCGCCACCAACCTTCGGAACTAAGATGTTATGTCCTTTGTACCTGTAATTACACTGGCTCACTCACCCTTCAAACCGGAACACAACAATATCAAGTACTGCTGTTTTGCGGTAAAATATCTGATGAGTGGGTGGGTGGTAACTACCCAGACGAGCTTGCACAAAGCTCTACCACCAGTAAAACCTCCTTTATATTGTTTGGCTTGTGGGTGAATATAACAAGTTAGTTATTACCACAGTACAGAAACCACTACACACTAATTCAATATACCAAATAGAAACATTTGCGTTAGATTCATCTTGATTTTAGATTTTTTCTTATTTGGTCAAAAGTATACCTAAGCCGAGATGGCCCAGTGGTAAGGACGCGTTAATCTTAATCGATAATCGTGGGTTCAAACCCGGGCAAGCACCACTGAATTTTCATGTGTTTAATTTGTGATTATAATTCATCTCGTGCTTTACATGTGTCTAATTTCACTGAAATTCTGCCACATGTGTATTGCCACCAAACCGCATTGGAGCAGCGTGGTGGAAAAAGCTTCAAACCTTCTACTCAAAAAAAAAAAGGTACAAGAGGCCTTTAGCCCAGCAGTGAGATATGCACAGTTACGGTATACCTAAAAACTAGTTACGCGTTTTCATCACATACCTATAAGGCAATTTAAAGCATATTGAATTTAGAAGATATCGCGATCGTAATAATAAGTTTTTATTTTATGAATGAAGTATTAAACTATAATCTAAACAAGTTGGACCATGATATGAAATTATAAAATCACTGCTTACTTTTACTGTTATCGCTCAGCAGCTGTTCCTTGGTGGTGTTATACGTGGCGGCGACCACGTCCGCGACGGCGTTGGCTCCCAAGAACAGCACGTTCCAATTATGGGACGACTTCGCTTGCTGTTTCAATTTTTTTGCCTTCTTTTCTTTAAATGACAGCCCTTCTGTAAATTAATAATTTACTCATTGGTTGTTTGCTTAATTACAAAACGGACAACGAATATTTGTGACGTCATAATGTTAACGTGTTAATGAACGATTATAAGAATGAGAATAATTAAATTTCAAACGAAATCACATCGAAAATCTTTGACAGAGGAAAATTTAACATTGTTACGTCACATGCGCTCGGGAGCTTGTTATTGGTACCAACAATAACAAGCACCCGATAACTTGTCCTACTCATCAAGAGTATATTTAAAATTATTTTTTTTTATATTGTATGACTATTTCCATTTACGACAAAAAATCATTCAAATATACGAAGTGCTGAGAATATGAAAGTTATTCTTTTTATGTTGTTAATAAATTCGATGTCTCCGTTGAACATGTCTTCCTAACTGTCTTTCCTTACTTTCCTGAATATCAGCAAGGCCACGTCTCAAAAACTTATTGCACTAAGCACTAGTGCACTCTAAAAGAAAAATAAAAGAGAGATCGACGGCTTTACTTGCTGTGTATAGTGATTAGTTTCACATTGTGAAGGAAATTCATCTCATAGTTTTGATTTATTAAATAAATAATCTTTAACAAATCTCGCGGTAAGTGGAAAAATTCAGAATGTATACCTAATATTGAAATCTATGAATGATTTTGTACATTCTTTAAATTAAAAAAGGGCTTAAAAAGGCCAAGGTGGCCTAGTTATTACCACAGTACAGAAACCACTACACACTAATTCAATATATCAAATAGAAACATTTGCGTTAGATTCATCTTGATTTTAGATTTTTTCTTGTTTGGTCAAAAGTATACCTAAGCCGAGATGGCCCAGTGGTTAGAACGCGTGAATCTTAACCGATGATCGTGGGTTCAAACCGGGGCAAGCGCCACTGAATTTTCATGTGCTTAATTTACGTTTATAACTCATCTCGTGCTTGACGGTTAAGGAAAACATCGTGAGGAAACCTGCATGTGTCTAATTTCATTGAAATTCTGCCACATGTGTATTCTACCAACCCGCATTGGACAGCGTGGTGGAATAAGCTCCAAACTTTCTCCTCAAAAGGGAAAGGAGGCCTTAGCCCAGCAGTAGGATATTAACAGGCTGTTATATTGATTGTAATTTATTAGAACTTACCATCATCCTCTTCATCAATTAGTTTTTCTGTTTTGGCCGGTAACAGATGTAGCATTCTTCCACAGAATGCCGTACCATCGAGTTCCGTGTATGCCTTTACAGCGTGCTCAGGCATCACGAAGGTGACCGTGGCGAATCCTTTCGGTTGACGCAAAACTGGATCAATAGGCATATTCACTTCGGTGAGTGGACCTGACAAATAAATTTAACATAATTCAATTTATCATTTTCAAACATTTTTGTTATGTGTATAATGATATATTACATATTTATAATAGTTTGTATTAAATACTAACCATATTTTTCAAACAAATTTGATACTTCTTGTTCAGATACAACATACGGTAAGTTCCTCACAAAAATGCTACCACTCTCGCCAATACTCTCTTCATTGCCGTCTTTCTGGTATGAAAAAAAAAAATAAAAATAATAATAATTGTAAAGAACTCAACGTTTTTAATGGCAACACATTAATTTATTTACCGATATTAATTTATTTTCAAAACTCTTCAATGTTAGTGATCACTCAATGGAGATGTTTTATTTCATTGTAATAATTTTTATTTTTGGAGGTGTCTAACGGTCGAATATTTTTGTAGGTCGGAAAAAAGGAGGGGCTCGGTTTTCTTACTACTTAGTAAATGCGGTATCCAGTCCGTTTCAAATCTGTGCGGCCCGCACATATGCGTGAATATGAGCTTGCGTGATCGTAAAAAAGCAACAATTTTCTTAACGCTTTTTTTGTCATTATTATATGATTTGACATTCGAAACAAGACGCCATAGCATTTTTACAATAATCACCCGCTAACTAAACGACATTTATAAGTATGGCATTGTAACCTTAGTTTGTTAATAGGAAAAGTACACAAATATACAATTTGTTCATTTGCACAAATTTAAGTACAACTAAAGAATGTTTACCTCACGTTTTTCCTTTATGTTTTTTTGTTCCTCTTCCTCTGCGGCTTTCTTTGCTTTATCTTCATATTTATAAACATGCAGACGATGTTTACCTAAAATTTTTACATTTCCTGGTTAGTTCATACAGTTTAGCTTATTGTTTCTTTGCATTGTAAATTACAATACAGAGCACAAATAAAAACAAATAAAATTGAAAAGAGAAAATGAGCTGCCAGAAAAAGAAGACACTAAATCATTTGTATATTTCAAAATATGTTTGTTGAATTTTTGGAATTTAAACCTAATTGGTTTAAGTTTTTATTTAATTATAAATTAATATGATTTTCAAAAATCCGAACCTTTAAAAACAAAAAAACATTAAATTTTAATTTTACAATAGGACAATTAACATGTAGAATATGTTCAAATAGATAATTTTGATTATCAGTACGAAATAAATCAATATATGTCAAAAATGTTTATAAACAATTATATTTTTTATCTATAAATGCTAAAACAATTTAATATATTTTTTTTATTTTAGTATGAGGATGAGCAAATGGGTGTCAAAAGTGGTCACGACCGCCCAGCATAGACAGTAGCGCCGTAAGAAATATTTACCAATCCTTACAACAGTATATTGCTTTTAATAATTCTAGTAGAAATAATACCAAAATCATTATACCTATAAAAAGTTTGTCTTTATTAAGTGCTTTGTTAAATTCCTTTTCAGTCCTAAAGCCCACATAACAGAACCCAGCTACCTTTCTACCTTTACCCAGAGGAAATCTTATTGAGTATGGTACTAGAGGCTTGAAGAGTTCTTTAATATCTTTCTTTTTACATTTAAATGGTAAGCCTGTTACCTGTAACAGAAAAAAAAAATGATAAGATGTTGGTATTGACTCTGACTTGAAATTTTAGTACAAAAATCTCTAAAGTAAAGTGAGAGAACTTAAAATATTGCCATACCTTTCTAATGCACGCAATGAAGATCGCAAATGTTATTCTCCTTTTAAAATAGAGATTTTTGATAGCAAATTACAATTATATAGTGTAATGAAAAGTATTTTAAGAATATTTTACGAAAGATATATGCATAAACAAATTTTTCACATATATCTTTCAATGAATAAGCTTAATTTGTAGCTTAGAATTAACCACAAAAAAATGAAAGTTCCAATTATTATGCTTACATTTTTGAGGTATTAAAAGATGTTTAAATGCATAAGTAAAAATATGATGACAAAAAGTGTGTGTAGGCATGGGTAATATCGCTTTGAAGCGATATCGTATCTATATATTTTAATATCTAGATATTGTATCGAGTCTATGGTACTCCGAAATCGAATCAGTACCAGATGATATCAGATTAATATTAATAAATATTTGTGTTTATCGCATATATTATGTATTGGTTTATTTTTGTTATTGATAATAACATGGTTAAATAAGTAAATATTTGTTTATTAATAGATATGTTGCAGTTCCGAATTTGAAAATCAGTGAAATGAACTTTCCTACTAAAAAAAAGTATGAATTTTTTAAGGCTTATGACTGACTGCGTAATAGCGATGTTTTTCTGTAATGCCGGCGTATTTAAAAGTTCATTTCTTCGTATATACATCTCTTTTAACAGTTGTCGAAAGAGTAATAACTCGTATCTCTTTTGATCTAATTTGACTTTTAAAAATATCTGTAAAATGCCTGAAGAGCCCTTGTCTTTTTTGCCTACAGTTGAATTTATCGAAAATTACGCTCGTATTGGGACGAGACAATTCTTCATTGTATTTAACACAAACATTAATCTAACTAAAAATCATTCTTTAAAATTACATTCAATGAATATTAACAGTTGCCCTAAATACCTCATTTCCTTGAAATGTTCATTACAATATGTACATTATTTTACACATATCATAAATTATTATATACATCTACCTAAACAAGAAAAAATACATGAGTTACGAAAAACACCTAAAATTTAGAAAAAAAAGCGAGTTATTAAATTACAAAGCTAACAACGCGACCGCGAAAACATAAAACGAAAATAAAATAGATCATAAAAATAATAGCAATTTCTAAAATGACACCCAAGGTCAAACAACCGATACCAGTAAAAATATCATAATATCCTTAACGGTTAAAATATCTAGATATCCGTACACAGAGAAACTAAACTTTGTTTCTCTGTCTACGTAGATATCGAATATCCGATATTTTAAAAAATATCAACAGATAACCTAAACGTGAGTCGTATTTATGAATTGTTCTGAAACCGATTATATTTTTATTAAATCAAATACAATATAGAAATATGTAATTATTAAATATTAGACTTGCGCAAACTATATCATTAAGAAGAAAAAAGAGATATATATCTTTTCGCTCTAAGATATATATATCACTCTTTTATATCTCGCTCAGAGCCTAAACAGGACGAATTAAACAAATGTAAGAAGCTATTTGTTATTGAGCTAGGTGGTAGACCAGACGTCACATAATAAAAAACCATATTACAAATATACTCAAAAATAGCTGTGACGCAATTATTGTATTATAATTTCCAAACTTTTTAATTTAACTAAGACTAACTTTTTAATTTAACTAAGATTATGTGTACCAATATTTTTCAGTGAGATTTTAAAAATACTTGTTGTATTATAAGTTCGGCGGCTCGACTACTGCGATTATTAGACAATAAAAGATTAATTCTAATAAAAACTTATTTAAAAAATATAAAAAACTTTAATATTTATACTTCAATATAAACTAACGATATGTCGTTCAAAAATATTACATAATAATAATAAACATAAATAACATAATAATAATAAATAGTACTAAACATAGATATTTCTAAATAATAAGTTCGATATATCGATATTTCACTAACAATCCTACTCGCGTTCGCGCCTACTCCTTTGACAATTGATATTTACAAATTTACAACGATATTCGATATCGGATATACTGTATGCAGAGTATACAAGACCGATATCGGTGGATATCCGAATATTATAAATACTGTGCGTGCGTTTCGATATCTAGATATTAGATTTTGTACCGATATATAGATATTGTATCTATATACGATTTGTATCACCCATGCCTAAGTGTGTGTAAATAAACTGCTAATTGTTTATATTAAATATCGCAATTAATTTAAATTATATTAAATATTTAACTATTATAATATGTATATACAATTATGTGAGCAGAAAAATGATATAATAACTCACTTTAACATGCAATAAAGGTCTGTTTCTAATTTTTTTAGGCTTTTCCTCATCCTCTTGTGTAGGTTCTTTTTTTTCTGCGAAACCATCAACTTTCTTCATTAGTACTTTCATATACTGCAACAGAAATTACACATTTTAATAAAATTAATAACATTATTATTATAATGTTATTAACCTATACTTGCTTATGTGATATAGTATATTTGTATTTATGGTATAAAAAAATAAGGAAAAATCATTTTATTCTAATAAATAGTAATTTTATCATATTACAATGATATTTTCACTTAACATCTTACCTCTAAATCGCTTATCTGTGTATCTGCAATTTTTTTTTTAGCAACATTTTCATTTTCTTTTTTATCAATTTCCTTGGTCTCCGCTTCTTTATCAGTTTTGTCACATTTTTCAGGGCTTTCGTCTTCAACACCACTATCATTTTCGTCACTTTTGTTAGTTTCTTCTAAAGCATCTTTTATCCAAGCAGTTTTCTCATTAATATGAGCTTCTATAAACTCTGTGAACAGGGGATCTCCTTTGTGCTATTAAAAAGTACAATGGAACTGTTAATAGAATATTAAGATATTGTGCTATATAGGTTAGGTATTACATTATTTATGCATAATCTTTCAACTACAAACAATATATCTAAAGAAAAGATAAATACAAAAATACTTTAATGCAATGTTTTTGATACTTTGGTCACAAATCCAGGAATTTTCTCAATATATCCTAGTTATTAAGTACCATTGCATAAATTGTACATCTAGAAGTGAATATTCTCAACCTCTGTGCCGCGGCACTTTTGTGTGCCGCGAAATTCTAAAAGTGTTCTGCCAAATTTTAGATATATAATTAAGTTAATATTATTAAATAATATGATTTAAAAAGAAAAATCTTTTTAACAGGAATAGATATTTAAATGCATAATTTTTTTTTAATTATTGCATTGTTTTGCAACATGTTCTTTCTTAGAATCATAAACTGATTTTTATGCCTCAAATCGGCTCACACTTGTCACTGGTACGTACAAAAACAGGTTGTTTTAATGACAGTGGGGATTCCCAACATGTTGCATAGTAGTAAGTGCACTTTTTCTTTCGTTAAAATTGGCAAATGTATGTGATTCAGTTTACTATTAATTTATTTGCTTGCAGTTTCAATTTACAGACAACATTAGAGGAGAGAATTATTCATTATTTCCCAAAATTAGATATAAAGAAATTTGATTGGGTTCGTCTGTCATTCTGTATTTGACTAAGCTTTGAATGAAGAGGAAGAACTCATTTTACTTTCCAAAAATCGAGATTTAATTTTAAGACATTCAGAAGAATCAATTGATTCATTTTGGATTAACATTAAATGCAATTATCCAATGATAGCCAAAAAAGCTTTAAATATATTATTACAATTTTTATTTATTTTATTTATTTATTGGTTTATGAATTGTTTTATATTTTTTATTTATTGTAATTATTTCACTGTTTGTTTCCTGTACACTAAATAAATAAATACAATTTTCCACATCTTATTTGTGTGAATTCTGATTTTCAGCATTAACCAACATTAAAACTAAAAAAAGATCAATATTATTAAATGTAGAAGACGATATGAGAGTAGCATTGTCATTTCTACGACCAAATGAAATTATCAAAAAACATCAAGCTCAAATTACACATTAAAAGTATTTTTATATTAAATTGTAATTAATCCCTTAATAAACATACTGTTATTTTTGTAGTACATGTTATTTTATTTCGAACATTTAAAATTATTGTATAAACTATTTTATGCAGTGTGTTATTGGTAAGTAAATAATTTTTAAACTTATATTTTTCTTTGTATGCCACCAAATTTTAAAATTGTTAAAAGTGTGCCGCAACAAAAAAAAGGTTGAGAATCACCGGTATAAATATTATGACTATTGTTGTAACAACTAGCCCTGTAGCTAATTTCAGTTCTACCTATAATATTGAACTTGAATAAATGAAAGTAATACAAAAAAAATTACCAATTTTAAAAGCTCCTTAATTTTGTTTTTGTTTTTTTCTGCTTTTGATATTTTATCCTTCTTAGGTTTAACATTTTCTGGGTTATCATTTTTGTGAAGTTTTTTATATGCAGTACTGTCGGTTGCATATTTGCTCCATGCCCTCGGCTTTTTCTCATCCCCTAAATTTGCACAATCTTCAACACTTATCTTCATACTATTTACAAATGTACCATTGAAATGCTCTTTAGCCGCAGCAGCTTGTTCCTCTGTCCGGTATCCCACAAAGCCGAAATTTCTGAATTTGCCATCTTTTGTATATTTTAACTGCACGTCAGTTACTTCTCCCTTTTCACCGAATATGTCTCGTAGCTTTTCTATAGTAACCTTGGATTAAAACATGACTTTGAATTATTGATTACCAAGACAGTTTATATTTATCAATGGTAAATAAAAATACCTTGTTGGGTAAATTCTTAACAATAAGTCGAGACATCTTGTAAAGGTTGAAATTTTTAACATAAATGACCAATAGTTTTAAATACGTTCGACTTCTTAAATTATGTTACAGATGACCTTAAGTATGGTTTAACAGGAGAAACTAAGCTAATTATTATTAAATTACAAAATTAACCTATTCAAAAAATATCGATACCTGTTCAAAACAATAACACGTGAAAGATTTGACAAAAGAATTTTTATTGACAAGTATAAATATGAAATTGACATTAACGCAGGGCTACCAATATCGTAGTTGCGTATAATGTTACCATAGTAACTGGATTCCCTGGCTTGGGGGATAAATAATTTTCCGGATTTAATTAAAACAAAATGAGGTTATTAAATTTTACTTTTTAATATTTATTATACATTTTTTCCATCTCACAATCATTACTTTATTTTAATAAATTTTATATAAATGTGTATATCTATCTATTACATTCACATATATTTAAATAACAATCTTAAGGAATTTTTTTCAATTAAAATATTTTTTTGTTTTCCAACTACACCCAACATACGTTGCATTGTTTATTGAGGGGACTTATGTTATTGAAACGAGTGTATTTGGTAGAAGATGATTTATTAATGACTAATTAGTGCAACGATCTTAATATTTATACGCCATCTGACTTACATACTACTTATTACACTACACCTCGGGGGGTGAATTGAAAAAAAAAAAAAGTTTTGATACAATTGTTTTTTTTTAAGAAATAGGTACATAATAATTGAATTTAGGTTTTAAATGGTTTAGTTGTATTTTTATGGACAATATAAGGCTTATTACATTTTAAAATTTTTACATTTAGTCCTAAATCTTCTAAAATTACAAATGGTCCAATCCACTGTGTCCAGTTTATTTGCCTTTTCATTTTTAATTAAAATTAGTTGTCCATTTGTATAAATTACATTATTTGTATATTTATCGTAATTACATTTACGATTTTGTTTGCTTAAAATTAAATTTTCACGAGCATCTTCCTGCGCTACTTGTAACTTAAACTTAAGATCTAAAGCATAATTATCTGGGTTATATAATGGTTCAATATATTGACTTACTCTACAAGGTATTACACTAGGTCTACCAAAAACTAGCTCGAATGGTGTGTATTTCGTTTCTGTGTGAACAGTATTATTAAAACTAAAACACCAAAAAGATAACCATTGACTCCAGGTGTCTTTCTGACCATCACCCTGAATGCGTAAGAAAGCACCTAAATTTTTATGCGAATTTTCAAGTGCACCGATAGATTGGTGGTGATAAGCTGTAGAAGTCAATTTTTGTATATTTAAAATTTTACATACCTGTTCCATTACAGTAGATACAAACTCTGTCCCACGATCTGTAGCTATGGTGTTTGGTATCCCGAACCTTAATATAAAATTATTAACTAATGCTTTTGCTATACTTACCGTGTCCTTATTTTTTAGAGGATAGGCCTCTACGAACTTAGTCAATTCACATTGAAGTGTTAAAATGTAGCAATTGTCTTCAATGTCCTTTTGTAAAGGTCCTACGACGTCAAGATAGATCTTTTCAAAAGCATGTGAAGCCGTTGTAGTTATGTCCATGGGCGCCTTGACATACCTACTATGTTTCATTTTTTGACACTGAACGCACTTGCTAACAAATGTTTTAACATCTTTATCCAAGCCTGGCCAGTAAAATTTTCTTTTAATATTATTTGTCATTCTACGCACACCTGCATGACCTGCGGTGGGTAGTAAATGAAAGTCATGTAATATGTATTTTCTTTCTTCCCCATCATATATTCTTTTAACTCCTCTTAGAACATAGATACGTGGACCACTCCAGTCCTTACGTTCTTTTATTTCTTTTAACAATTCTTTTATGATATTTTCAATTTCATTATTCTTTACTATGCATAGTTCATTTATTTTTCTAGTTTTACAAAATTCTCCTAACTTAGTCACAAATTCGGCTCGCGTAAATTGTGCCCTAAAGTTAAGATTAATATATAATATTTTTCTACGTAGACTATAAATAAAACATTCTTTCTCTTCGTATAAATTATCATTATTTTTCAATTTATTTAACTCCTCATTATTTATAAAAGTCATTTCCACTGAATCATTTGGTATCTTTAGTACCTCAACTACTCGTGGTTGATCAGGCCACGATTCGTTAGGTTTACTAATTTTAATTGTATTATCCTGCTCTACTTTATTTTCTAAACGCCTCTTTTGGCCTCTAGTCATAACTTACAATATTTCTTCGTTCATTTGTTTTAAAGTGTCCGATATTATGCTAATTCTAGACAAAGCGTCCGCTACGCTATTATCCTTACCTTTTACATATATAATTTTAAAGTCGTATTCTTCTAGTGCTAACCTAAATTTAAGAAGTCTACTTGAAGGGTCTTTCATTGAGAATAGATATAATAAAGGTCTATGGTCTGTCATAATCGTAAAAGATCTACCGTATACATATGGTCTAAAGTATTTTACTGCCCACACTATAGCAAGTAACTCTTTTTGAATAGTGGGGTAGTTTGTTTCGGCTTTATTAAGAGGTCTGCTTGCAAAAGCTACCGGTTTCATATTTTGATTACACAAAACAGCGCCAATTGCTGTACCTGAAGCGTCAGTTTGAATGACGAATTCATTATTTTCTGAAAAATCGGGAAATTCTAATATTGGGGGACTTATCAAAGACTGTTTTAATTTTTCGAAACTTTTTTGACACTCTTCAGTCCAAACAAATCGTTCATATTTTCTCGTTAATTTATTTAAGGGATATGTTATTTCGGCAAAATTTTTGATAAATTTTCGATAATAATTACAAAACGCTACGAACCTTTTAACTTCGTCAGTATTAGTAGGTATGGGATATTTTTGTAGGATTTCGATTTTTGCAGGGTCAGGTAAAACTCCATCTTTTGAAACTAAATGTCCTAAATAAAGAATTTCTTTCTTCAAAAAATTACATTTCTTGGGATTTAATTTTAAATTAACTTTTCTTAGCCTTTCCATAACGTCAATCAAATTTTTATTATGTACGCTCAAATTTCTTCCAAATACAACTAAATTATCTAAATAAACAAAACACTTATCAAATGTTAACCCTGACATTGCAACTGACATGGCTCTGCTAAAAGCGCTAGGACTAGTCTTAAGACCCATTGGTAATCTTTTCATTTGGTATTGACCAGTGTTTGTCGTAAAAGCCGTGTATTCCCTACTTCGTTTATCTAACTCTACCTGATAGTAACTTTGATTAAGATCTAAGTGTGAGAAATAGATAGAACCACAGAGAGAGTCTAAAATTTCATTTATATTTGGCAAAGGGAACTTATCGTCCACAATGCAGTCATTAAGTTTCCGATAGTCGATAACAAGTCTCCACTTTTTATCACTATCACTTTTTTTTTGGTACTAACAAAATTGGACTTGACCACTCGCTCTTAGCTTCTTCAATAATGTCATTCTTAAGCATTTCTGTAATTTGATTATTAACTTCATTTTTTAAAGAATGGGGTAATCTATACTGCTTAACATATACCGGACTCGTATTTGGTTTCAAAGTTATTGATTGTTGATAAATATTGGTAGTATTTAATTTATCACCTGGCAAAAAGAAAACATCTGAATACTTTGCACAAATATCCTGAATGGATTTGCGCTCCTCTGTATTGAGGTGATTTAAATTTAAAATGTTTAAAAAAACTTTAGCCCTATTTAAGTCATCAGCAATTGACCTAAAGTCGCATAACTCATAATCTTGAATCGAATATATTTCCGGTTGAAACATTGGCAAAGTAACGTCATGTTCATTGGTATTTAAAATTTTAACAAGTAATCTGTTATTTCGTATCCTACTGATACAACCTGCAAGGAAAACATATATCAGCTAATTGCTGACTGTGGATAACAAAGTCATTTTCCGAATCATTATCCAAAAGTAAGTAATGAAATGATTCACAACGCGCAGATATAAGTAAACTTTCATTAGAATAATTCAACGAATCATAAAGTGGTAAGGAACATTCCATTCCATATTTGTTTAAGGTAATGGAATTGTTATCAAAGTTGATACTTGATACGTAGCGACACAGAAAATCTAAACCTAAAATACCGTCAGCCTTTAAAGGTAAGTTATTGAAAACATGTAGCCTTATATTAAAGTCAACATGAAACTGTTGATCACGATGAAATAAGATGACATCAGTGTAACCTATGGACTGAATTTTACCTCCAATACCATTTATGATAGTTTCGTCTCTAATTACTTTACTGTTACTGGGTAATGCCTGTTTCTTTATTACAGATAATGATGCTCCTGTATCTACTAACCAAAAATATTTCCTATTGTTAATAAAAAATGATAAATATTTGGCTTTGCCATTTAATGCCAAAATGTTATGTTTCAACACGAAAAAACTGCATTTCACTATTATTATCTGCGTTTACGGATTGATTTTGTTCAAGTTTTTCTGAATAAAATACTGTTTCTATTGCCACTACCACGAGATATCGAACTCGATGGATTCTCGTTCCAATCTCGTCCGCGATTCAATTTATGAAATTTAGGTCTACCATGATAATATGTTTGGCCGCGTGGATAATTATTAAAATTTCTTCGATTATTAAAGTAACTGGAATTATTTGGCTTACCTGCGTTATTTTGTGGGAAATATGATCTTTGGACGCGAATCTGTGGTCTAGTACGGGAATTAAAATGAGAATGTGACTTACCTCTTCCACGAGTGGAGAAATGCATGACATCCTCATCTCGCGACGAAGATGCAGCTGACAGCTCTTCATCTTTCGCAGCTTGAATCGCCTCGTTTAGGTGTTTGTAGTTGCGTGCTAATTTCTTAGACCGTCAGAAAAACGTTGTATTGCGAATCGCTCATTAATAGGTTTTAAAATTTCGTATTTTTCAGCATCGCCGTCTGCCTGAGCTATCGTTAAATCTGCAAATAAGTTCTCTATCTCGGTTCCAAACTGTTCTATAGTGCGATATCTTTGAGATACAGTTTGTAGCCGTGATTGTATTGCGGTAGGACTTTTCTTTACCAATAATTTGTTTTTTAAACCTTAATTAAGTCTTTTGTAGAACTGTATTCAGGTAACATTCGTAATTTATCATTCTGTGACAGCCTACTTTTTAAAACAAATGTAATTAGTAATTTTTGACCCGATGATGACAACATATCCGAATACATTTCTATAGAGTCAATGATACCTTTAATGCTGTTTTCGTTATTATTCATAACAGGAATTAAACTACATGCTGTTTTCAAATCGAACTCCATTTTTAGTTCAGGATTCGAACACGTTTCGCTGTCACTGTCACTACTACTCATATGACATGCAGGCTTAGAACATAAATTGATAATTTGTGAGTGGTATGACTTTATTTCATCGCTTATTGAAGCAATGAATGTAAGAGACTTAGGCTTTATTTCTTTAGAAGTAATACATTGGATTATATTCGAACTTTTCTCAAATATTTTCTCAGTTTCCGCTAACTTATTTTTTATAACATTACCTTGATATCTTAACTTTCCCTTCTTAATTAAATATTTTCTTATCAATTTAAGTTCATCTAAACATTTAACTAAATCATCTTCCATTCCCTTATAACAACATATTTATAAAAGAAATACATACCAAGTATATTAACTCACTTACGAGTAGTTACCATGGTAGGGGCTACGACCTGATACATTGCAATATGAAACTCTTTGTTTACATTACACATACTTAATCGATTAAATAATATTAATAGGATACATTTATTTTACTAGATTCTACACTAATTCGTTAAAAAAAACACCTTAAAGTTTATAAATAGTCATTTTAACAGTTCAAAGTTTATTTCTGAAATGTTATTGGATCACTTTACAAAACACTCACGCACTTTTTATTAATATTAAATATAAACACCTGGTTTTCACGCACTTTCTTCGTAATTCTAATGCCGTCACTTCTCTACTTGTTGGGTATGTCTCTTGCGCGGGTGAATGACCGTCTTAAGTTGTTTTGCGTGATCTCATCCGATATCTAATTTTTATGGCATTTTTTGTACTTTTTATAAATAAAGTACAGTGCTGCAATGCCCAGTAGCACACAAATAACCAATAAAACTATGCTGATTGTAGACAGATGCATTCGTATTTCTTCAACTTGTGCCTGGTTCGAGCCTGCGGCGTTTTGATTTACAAATACTGTTTCTTTCTCGACACTGGATTGGCACATAGTTAGATTTTTTTTTTTTTTAGTAAAACAGTAACGAAGAATAAACTTAAATTTGTACATATTGCTTTAATTTGAACTTATATCCAATTCTTCAACTCATCGTCCGATTTTGGAGCTGCAACACTATACTGCGATGAAATTCGCGTCGCGCGCCCCAAATATGGCAGGGTCGCCATGAGGGGACTTATGTTATTGAAACGAGTGTATTTGGTAGAAGATGATTTATTAATGACTAATTAGTGCAACGATCTTAATATTTATACGCCATCTGACTTACATACTACTTATTACATATATTACTTCAACATCTTTATATGGTACTGGATAAGCATTCTCCTCAAATGTAATCTAAAACACTCAATTTAATTATTAATAAAGAATGGTTGCCACATGTATTTCTATGTTAATCTCTTGACTCGGAATGTAGTAATATTATAATTTCAAGACGAATATTAAATAATGTTGTCATTAGGAAATTATAAACAGGAGAACGAATAAATTAAAATAACATATTTATATATAATGAAGCACTTTAGGCTATTATTGGATTCCGTATTTATATGTTTACATTGTCGACGAGTCGATATTTTTATCGAAGATCAGGACATGTTTTTAGCTGACGCTGACATAAATATTATATTATTGATTTGACATGATATCATTATAGGTTATTAATGAAAAAACTGGAAATTCATATTATCTTCAGGATTTTAATGCTATTTAAGGTTCCGTCATGCATAAATAATAACCACTGGGAAACTATATTTAGGGACAAAACCGTCGTACTTACGCGTGAAAACACACGCCGGCAATTTTTTTCTTGATATCGCTTTAACATGAAATAATACGACAATGCACCACTGTATAACCTTCGATATTATATACGATTGTTTCTTTGTCTTTCTACTGGATTAGATTCGTCTCTTACATAAAAATAAGTAAAAATTCAATAATAAACACAATGAACACATTAACTGTCAAGTTTGTTTCGCTACTTGAGAAGCCGACCTTGATAAAACTAGTTACGCGATAAGGGACAAAAGATTTGATAATTTTATCTCTGTCTAAGTTATTTGTAATGTAATTTTCGTTCTCTTTCTTGTGTAAGTGAGAAGGAAATCATTATTGCGTTTTTTAGTTTCTCTGTCTACGGTCTACGGTTACAGTGTAATCACGTGTTTATGTTGGCAGTACTTACTTTATGTCTGATCTTTCAGTTGACATTTATTTATGTCATTGATGGAATGTCATTAAAATCATAACATTAGGATAAAATTATCTTTAATCACTACTATCATTTTGGCATTTCACTTATTATATGCTAAAGAATTACAAGAAAGTGTTCAAAATGTCGACTGCAATGACATTTGGGCAAAAACAATTCATACCAACACCACCAGAAAAGGGTAGTTTTCCACTTGACCATGACGGTATTTGCAAGAAGAATATGGTTAAGTACATGAACTGTATATTTAATAATAACAGTAATAATTCTATGTGTCGAAACGAGGCTAAAGATTACTTAGCTTGTCGTATGGAACACAATCTCATGGCTAAAGAAGACTGGTCT
Organism: Nymphalis io; assembly: GCF_905147045.1. Taxonomy (NCBI): domain Eukaryota; kingdom Metazoa; phylum Arthropoda; class Insecta; order Lepidoptera; family Nymphalidae; genus Nymphalis; species Nymphalis io. The sequence continues at coordinate 4,523,510 of NC_065902.1, read as the reverse complement.
AAACTCGGTTTTAAAGAAGGGGACTTGTAGTAAAGAGAAATGAAAAGAGAACTTTATAAATAACATAGTTAAGGTTAGTTTGTTATTGATTAAATTTTTTTCATAAATCAATTGTTTTTTTTCTATAATTAAAACATCGTTATTCACTTTTTCATGTGCTGTAGAATTTATTCAAAATTTGATTTACGTCATATTTACCATTTGCTTTATTTAAATATGATGATCACAGTTTCTTTTTATATAATTATCGCTATGATTTTTATGCATACTTTATGGTATAATATTAAAGCATATATCAAAATTCAATTGCCAGAAATTGAAATAAATCCAAATACTAAATACTTATAATTGCTACATAATATTTTACTTTGATAAATAAAAAACCAAATGTAATCAAAATTACACCAGTTTAATGTAATTAATAGTCTGTTGGCTCGTTCAACGTTTGGTCTGTATTTAGGAAATATTTTTATTTTACTTTAACTTCAGTATTTTTATAATAAAAGGAACTGTAAATATTAAAATTCAATTACTTAAAAGCTTCATATCTTTGTGGAAGTTATAAAATTTTAAATAAAGGTAGTCAAATGTAATGTAACTCTTCTATTAAATTCCAAGGATGTAATTTTGTTTGTTGATGAAATTGATCTGGAAGTATTATAATGTTTAATAAAAAAAATAAACATAATAAAAAAAATCTTTATTTGTTCTTAATTAATAAGCTTAAGAGTAACTTTTATGTTATTTTAAACAGCAGTTACAAATTATTGAGTAGCATTTATTTTAAAAAGATTACAAATTTTGTTTTTTTTTTTTTATTGCCAATGGCATATTTTTAATAAAAGTAAATATCACAGTTATTATTAAATTATTTGTGACAAAGTTACTTGAAAAAAATACTCCTTGTCTATAATTAACTGATGACTTGAGATATATAAACATGATGTAAAACAGAAATTGGCTTTTTCTCCATTTTAACAATACTTATGCTTAGACTTTAAAATATGCCTATTTCCTCAGCTTATTGCACAAGGTAATATTAATATGATATAACACTATAGGATTATTATGGAAGAATACTATTATTAGGTAGGTTTAAAATATTAATTGTCCATACTTAAAGGACTTATAGAGGATAGCATACAAAAATACTTAATTTCAATTAATTCTGTACATTAACTAACTATGAAAAGCACCATTTTCATTCTGAAGACCTCCATTTGTTTCACTCATGCATTGGCAATCATTCAGTACACTTGCTATGTATTTATAAGTTCATATTCATGTTACTTAATGCAAGTTCTAAGAGGCATTTAATAATTACCTTACCAACATTTATGAATTGGCATCAGGTATTTTATAATATAACCTTTAGGTATATAGCTAAATAGACAAAATAGGTGAGTAATTTTATCAACAGAATGGAATTTCTTCTTGGTTAAATATTTGATGTAACAATACAAATTCTATTAATGATTATTATAAAGACAATTACAATATGTTTTACATATATATGGGATCAAAATATTTTTTTTTATATATTACTAGTTTTTGAAAATGACTACATTTTAAATAAGAGCATTTATTATACTTTACTACTACAATTTACAAATTACGAGTATGTGAACCTCTAACCAGCATAGGAATAGTCGTTTTATACACAATGGTATATTAGTATGTAATTTTTATATGTTACTATTTTACATTATAATCCAAATATTATTACTATTAAGGCATACTTGTGGATTTTTATATTTTCATTACAACAATAAACAATTTTTGATTAACTTATGTAGATTAAGATTTTACTTACAAGATTTGTTATTTGTTTCAGTATTTTATATGACACTTTTATATTACATAACTGACACTAATTGACAATACAATCTGTACAGAAGCTAAATAAATGGTGTTTTATACCTTACATTAACGAAAGAAGTCGATCATGTTGAGATCAAAATGTACATACAACATTAAAATAAAAACAAAATGCCTCATTTCTAATATTACACTAAGAGTTAACTGTATTTTACTTTATATACAAAATTTAATAATTTACTTACTAAGACGGGCAGTGCATCATTTGCGCATTTTATTTATTACAGTCTTATTTCAGACAATATCGATATGTAATGTCAGTTCAGACATATTATGCATAAATTATTTAAATTTATTTCTCCTCTAATTTAAATTAGATTAATAAAGTGGCACACAATTTAGAAATAATAAATATATTATTTACAGTCTGTATTTTATATAATGAAAAAAAATTAGAACTAGGGAAGCGAAATATGACAGGATGTTAATAGCATGTGTGGATGCGGCGCTAGGAGAGCGAAGCGTAGAACCGGGAGCGGCGGGTGCACGGAATGGCGCTCTGCGGCCAGCCCGTTCAGTCGGACATGACATCCAGTATGGTGCAGAAGGATACTGCCTTTCGTGTTCCACACGCATTTCAAGATCATTGAACTTCCAAAAACCTTTGCCTTTGAAAAAGTAGGTCTTACCTGTGAAAAAAAAACGAGACGTAATTTTATAAAGCATTTTTTACTACATTTAGCGATTAAATTGTACGTACAACTCTTAACTTTAATTTCGTGTTATAATCAATAATTATAATAATTTTCGTTCACAATAACATTTAATCTATTTTAAAATCAAAAATATTGCCAGTTTTTGCTTTGGGTTTTTAAAGTCGGGTTTAAATATTAAGCTCGGGTTTAATTTAAACTTACCATCTTTCCATTGGAACACACTGTCGATGTTGTACCCAACGCCTTGCCACATTGCCATATCCCGTGGGTAGTCTAATTCAACTCTACCAATGTCTTCATCAAACCTGTTAATTATTTTTAATAATAAATTTTAGAATAAAGTAATCGTTTCAGATACGGAGTACGGAAACTAAATAAAACTTACTTCCAATACATTGAACCACTGTAGAAATATGTTTTGCCATTGTGTCCCCAAACCATAGCAGCATCCAATTTCTCTACACTCTCGGGTAGACCAAGTTGTACTAGGTTTTTAGGATATCCTTGTATTAAGTATTGAGAATCAAACAAATACAGTTGTTTACCTAAAAATATTTAAAAGATTTAATAATTATGAAAATAACCTTAGTTTGGAAAAATAAAAATAGGAACTGGTTATGAAACATACCGACAAAGATAGCAATTTTACGATCTGGTCTTTCGTATACGGCATCAACGTGAGTGAGATTTCGTGGTAATCCTGACCACATTCTTGATATCTCAATTGGGTATCCCGGATATCGGCCATTTGCTCCTATCCTCCAATGGTACTGTAAAATAATCTATGCATTAATACATATACGTTTTTTGAGCCGACTTCAAAAGGAGGGCTTATCAATTAGACCCTAATTTTTGGGAAATAAATATATTAATTTTTTTGAGGATGATTTCATGTAAATTTGAAGAAAAATTCACCAATAATGGTGGAAAACTATATTTAGGTCATGACCATATTTAACATAAAAAACTATAAGTCTTATTTACCATTAAATTACAAAAAATAAATTAAATTAAAAAATCAAATACATTGAAATGTCGGTTGTAGGATATAAATATTTAGATATTTTAAATGAAATAATAAAATATGAAAATTGAAATAATTACCCTATTTTTAAAAATAAAGAGTTCTCCACGTATTAGTGACACAGCATCGTAATTAGTGTCACAAGTATCAGGTTTGTCTTTATCTGATGTGGTTGTGGGTTTGACGGTTGTTGTCTTTACGGTGGTAGTTTTAACAGTAGTTGGCTTAACAGGATAATAAGGTTTTTTTTTCGGATAATCTTGACCAGGGTCAGTAGGGTAATTGGGTCTAGGGTGAATGGGATATTCAGGACGACCATAGGGGTAACGCGGGCGGTATGTAGTAGCATGTGTCGTCGTTTCGGTTGGACGAGGATAGTGATTATGGTTAGTTCGCCGTGGATGGTCTTCAGTCGTATTATAATGACGCCGATCTGGATAATAAGGATTCCGCTCTGGATAATTTCTTTCAGGATAATGAGGCCTATCTGGATAGCTCGGTCTTTCGGGATAATATGTCGGATTTCTACTGGGTGCGCGAGGATAGGGAGTATAAGGACGATGGTTAGGGTGTCGTTCTGGGTGATGCTGGTGTATATAAGGTCGTCTCGTTGTTGTTGTTGTGGTTGTAGTTGTAGTTGTTGTCGTTGTTGTTGGTGGAGTTTCCATCGGTCTATAATAAGGTATCTTCGCCCATGTTCTTTTCACTTTAGGACCTAAAATACCATGACCATTAATAAATATTCAGATTTTTATAAAAAAATATTAATCTAATAAATTAATCAACAAATAAATTCTTACCATACATCTGTTGAATGCCATTCCTATCATCTTCCGGTAAAACAAAATTTGGTTGTATTCCTTGATACCAGGGAAACATGAGTGCACCTTTTACTGAGCTATGACTGAGGCCAAGCGAGTGTCCAAATTCATGAGCAGCAACAGCGAACAACGACGTTCCTGTAAAACAATACCTACATCAATATTGGTCAATGTTTGAACATGGCTGTGGAAATAGAACACAAAGCGTTGACATATCCGTTGTTCGGGTGAATTATCACGCGTGTGGTGTTACAGGGCGACCTTAGCACGGTAGTTGTGTTCAGTGTGTCGGCACTGCGGTCGGGCTTCGTATTGGGTTCCGATCGTATTTGTAATACATGCATCGAATGGGCTTATGTTGCCGCTACTAGTGATGTTGCCGGAATGTTTGCCTAGACTAATAAATTATTATCTTCGTGTTTTAATTTTATTTTTAGAAATATATTATATATCAAAGGTTATAATTAATACAATACAACTATAATTATATATATTTATTGATTTTATATTAATTTTATTTTATCAAACGGTAACAAATATTATTAAACAGATTTTATAATCATGGAATAAGGCGACCATGAAATATTATTCACACTCTGATTCACTGAATGAAACTATAGTTACATAGTAAGTATGTGTGCTCCTCTCATACTACGCCCCTTCTCGCCATTTGCATGTCAAAACATAGCTGACCGCGACATGCTCATTTCCGGCGAACTTTTCGCGGAAAAACTATGGCTTCAAACTGTTTAATTAATTTACTATCTCAGTAACGATGCTTTTATGCTTAAATGAACTAATAATATAATATTACAGTACACAGAATGACACTACATAAGTACATCGTCAATGTAATAAAGTAAAAAGTTAAAATATAAATTACATTATTATCTTTTACGAGTAGAAACAATATTATGTAACAATTTATAATTTGTTAAGATGATATATAAAGGTATTACTGGAGCTTAGTTGAGAATATACAGTGTCATGTCCAACATGCCACTCTATATCTAAGCTCAATGTCTGGTTAGATTAACTGCCTTCAGATCTTGCGTACCCACTCATAATAAGTTTGTTATATTCCTCGTAAATGTTAAAATTTATTTTAATTATTAAATGAAATATCTACTTATAAAAATCTAGAATGAACCTACAATAACATTATCGTTACGCATTCATAAACTCAATATCAAGTAAAATTGTTCAAAACCTACAAAAAATGTAAACCTTATTATAGAAAGAAAAAAAATGTTTATTGTTTCATGATGTAGGCATATTTTGTTCAATAAAAATACACGTACCTAGACATTGGCGTAGCCAGCATTTTATTTTAAGAAGAATGTCTAAAGATCGAGATTTTATTTTATAAATATGTTGTTTGCAATTTTGATAATACTTTATAAATATATTCATTTACCTTCGCCTAGAGTTGTACTGACAAAATAGCAATAATAAAGTAATAATAATAATAATTCAGTAGTTATTAGATATTGTTAAAAATAATGTAGGTCTAATTCCCTGTGTCGAAATCGGTGTAGGTGTGTATAAATATATATCGTTAATGCAATAGACGTCTTACCTTCCTCATCGTCATTGTTTGGCTGTAGCAGCCATAATTCGTCGTCATCAAAGTGCGCGTCACCACCACGACCCGTTCCCGGGAAGAAGGCGTGCGCAAGGACTGAACCCCGTCCGTCGAATGGATATGCATCGTCGTGGTAGCGCCTTAAAAAAAATGCATTCTTTTCAAGTTCCGTCTTTTGGTTATACACAATAAATAAATAGATTCTGCATTTTTTTTATTATTCCGTAGTCTTCATACAATGTAAGCATTATATGTTAAACTCAATGCAAAGTTATTAGAAATCGCAAGCGACGCGAACGAAATTGCCTTACTCATCAATAGCCCTCGAAAAATGTATTGATCTATAAAACGCAGCTGCACTATCTTTAAGCTGAACGCTATCTATTTGGTGTTAACAATTTTTATATGGGATAATAGTATTCGGTAATGAACATTGAAATGTATACAAATTTTAGCTTTATCACTAAATAGATTCTCTTATATATTTATTTATATATCGTATAAATAAATATATATTCGTCAAAAAATATTTATAATTATATATGTTTATGTATAATACTACTATGATTGGTGGATGAAAATAGACTAAAGTAATGTATTCATTTCAACACACAACTGTGGTCAGCGTTGAGTCTGCTCAGCAATCAAACTTTCCTTCCTCCAGGGATCTCCTCGGACACTACCAATCTAATCATTTTTCGTGCAAACAAAATAGCGGAAATACTTTATCCATGAATATTTCACGTATTATTAGTAGAACATTGAGTTTAGATGAGAAACTTCTGCTATTAGTGCACATGAGGCAAGGTATCATTATCATTTGTTATGATTATGTGGTTACATTTATTTTTCATGCACTGTATTATGGTGTAAAATTACCATTTAAAAAATTATCATAAGCCAGTCATTCTACTGAGAATATTTTGTATTGATGAAATCCATCGAAACTGAATTGAATGTGGACTTGATGAAAATGAAAAATTATGATTTGTAATTACGATTTTGTTTAATGTTACCAGGTCTAAATTTAGCATTTATGCTGCTATGAATTATTTATTATGGCTAGCGGAAATACTACTTGAGGACCAAATATAATGTAATCAAGCATTTTAATGTGGATAGACATGAAGGAGTGGTCAAAATAATATGTAACTATCGCATAGTTTAATCTTTTAAAAAAAGTATCGTTAGAAATATGGATATTAACGAGGTCTATTTTAAACCCTTTCCGTACCAATGGGAAAGTGTAGTGCTGACATACGCCATCAATATAATGGGTTTGCATGGAAAGTTTCCGAGTTCAAGGATGATTTATTGCGGTGATGGTGTGTATGGTACACCGCTATCTAAAGTACATAGATGGACGTGATAGTAGTTTGTGTGGTTGTGACAGTTTATTTAAACGATTAATGTAATTAAAATTTTCCGGTTTTCAGTCACTTCATATATTTTGTACAAAGGCTATCAAATTTATAATAACATTTTAAATTTTATGTCCACATTTATGCCTAATCTTATACTGTCGAAATTATATAGGAGGTTTTAAATTGTATGAATTCTTTATTGCTTGAGTCATATCAGTTTATGGGAGTAATAAATCTGCAGACGCATACAGTAAGACGCTGTGCTTTCTGTAATCATTGCATTATTTTGTACATTAAGTAAAATTATATAGAGCTTGAAATATAATATAAAAGTTATTGCAAAATAAACCTAAGACAATTTTAATTGATTTTTAATTAAAGTTGCGCTTATTGACAAGATGGCCGAAAATAATGAAGTTCTTGCTATAAAAAATTATAGCTTATAAAAAATAATAAAAAAATACTGTTAAATATAGTTCTAATTTACAGATAGAGCTTATTAAAAATAAATTATTAAAATTTAAATATTAAACTACAACCTTAGAAATAATCGTTACACAAAGTATACCATACAAATAGGTACAATAAAAACTTAAACAATAATTGAACAAATTATTTACTACTACATAAGAAACATTAGCGAAATTAGCTAACTGTTACATCTTGTCTTTGTTTCGAATAAGAAGCTCGTAACTCGACTAAAAGTTCGGAAATGTTATCATACGATATCAGAGCTCGTGTCGGGCATTCGGAAGTATCCCGTCGCAACTAATAAAAGAGTGCGCGTGATCGCAACTTGCCGCTCGCATAGTTCGTAGAAAAAAAAACGAGAAAATTTGATGTAGACAGTGAACTTTATGCTGCAAGTTTGCAACGTTCCCAGCAATATGGCGGCCGCAATATGTCCTCAGTTGAGGTTTTTGTCGCTGGTACTTTCTCATATCGTCGTCTACGGTGATCTAACAAGCGAAACTTCGCCCTACGCTCATTCGATATGCAACTCAAGTCTTCGGCTACGCGTAATTTGTATTTTTGTATAGCTCATTTCGTGGGATTATTTTCTTCTGAATTTTTGTTACGTAAATTATTTTCCTGCATGATTTATGGCTTTAATAAATACAGAAACATTACATAATTGGAAAGGTGAAAGTGGTGTTTTACTACGATATTTTAAGTAAAATGATATTACTCTTGCTAATAAAATTCGTGGATTGTGAACGATACAATTTACCGTGAGAAGGACCTATTACATTAATAGCAAAGTGAATTTAGCAAGTCACGTTCTTTCAGTAATACAGAATCGAGTAGAAACGGTTCACCTTGAATGAAAACGATAGACTACCTATCGTTTAATGCTTGGACTATTGTTGTGCAAATGGATAATCTATTTTTTATTTTGTAAAAAATAAACTATTTTATTCTGAACATGATTCTTTTTTTGAACAATTAGTACATTTTTCCAAGAGTTTTACAATGCCTACTTTTTTTTAGTGAAACATTATTTTTAACGCTATGAAAAAAGTATCTTGTATTTCGAGTTACAAAGAGAGTTTGCCAATATCTCTAGATTTTAAACGTTAAAAGTATTTTGTTTGAATCTTATTGTGATGCCTCGCACGAGAATGTCGCAAATCCTCTTAAATGGATAGGACGTGTCCCCCAAATCCACGCTTGATTATTATTTATTATCAGCGCAATGAATCAAGAAACGTATTTGATACTTTTTTTTAGAATGCAAGATTTTAAAATGTCTGTCTAAACGAGAACTATATAACTATACTGGTGGTAGGGCTTTGTGCAAGCCCGTCTGGGTAGGTACCACCCACTCATCAGATATTCTACCGCAAAACAGCAATACTTGATATTGTTGTGTTCCGGTTTGAAGGGTGAGTGAGCCAGTGTAATTACAGGCACAAGGGACATAAAATCTTAGTTCCCAAGGTTGGTGGCGCATTGGCTATAAGCGATGGTTGACATTTCTTACAATGCCAATGTCTAAGGGCGTTTGGTGACCACTTACCATCAGGTGGCCCATATGCTCGTCCACCTTCCGATTCTATAAAAAAAAAAAATGTGTTTTTCTTAAAAACGTTTAACTAACTATACAATTATACTAAATATGATCTATATTTGGTATTATATAAACTTGACAAATGGGGGCTTTGTAAGAAGAGTGAGCCGATTTCGGAGGAAGTTGCGAGCGAGATACAATTAATTTTAACGAATTTATGTATTACCTACATTTATTTACATATATTGTTAAATAATTCTGATAAATAATCTGTATTTTATTTCACTTTATAAATTTTTCAACAATGTTCATTTTAAATGTGTTGTGGAAAAAAACAAAAAGTAGTGGGTGTCAATTCAAAATAAAACACTTACTTTGCGAATGAAACTACAATATCAGCATCATCTGAATTGACCTCCGTGAATGTTAGTCTTGAGGCTTGCTCCCAAACATCGAGTGCGCGAGCGAGCACGCTTCTTGTGCCGTGCGGGTCCAGCTGCGATGGTCGCCGCACTTGAGATAGACTGTAAAGAAAAAAAATATATTTATAGCTGTACAACTTTTCGTTTTTGTGTATTATTATCATATTTTTTAGGATATTTATTGTGCTTGAAATAAATTATACAAATTACATTGTTTCAAATCTTTATTAAAGTATTATTTTCTTAAAATGGTATTAAACAAGTTCGCACTGTTCGTTTGTTCGTTTATTTCTTCTGATCTTTCTTATGATGAAAACCATTGCTTTGGTTTTCATCATAAGTTAGGCAATTCTCGTGAATAATATATTAATATTGTTTTGAACCATCACTATTGTAATCATCGTTAAAGGTATTTTTAGGCCGCTATAGCTTTCCTTGCCAAAAACTTCTTACTTTATTTTAATTTTATTAATACTTATCAAAATAAGAGTAATATTACTTTAGAAGAATTTCCAATTTATAGAATTTGCAAGTTGACTTGATTTGAATTAGCTAGAAATATTACAAGACATTTGAATAAATGCATATGAAAAAAAACGTAGGATTTGGAGCGTGCGTTAGGGTGGATTAGCACAACACGGTGATAGATCGTTTGTATCCATCCTTGTATTATAATATTTGATTATATATCATTATTGATATAATATCATAGATTTTGTCCATATGAAGTCGGGATGGGGTAGCTAGTGTCACATAATTAAAACAATATTTTTTTACTTAACAATCGGCTACCTACCGCTTGTTTATATACTCTAGTAAAATTAAATATAAAAAACTATTTAATCAAGTGTACATAACAAATGGAACTAGACGAGGCACCCAAGTCGTAAGTACAACGCTCTAGTGTGTATTTCAGTTTGTGGTCGTAGCAGCTTTCACGTAATGGAATAATCGCATTGTGGACAATTTGACTGCCTCGGCCCTATTTAACGGATGCTGCGTTTATTACGCTAGATTTATGCGTTGTCACATTCACAGAGTGATCTCATTAGGCCCGCACGTAGTTTTCATTAGAGAGTTAGCTCGATGTGCAAATTTTAAAGTTGCATTTCCAATTTTCCCACAAGTATAGGTACTCATTTAGTGGTTCAATATTTTATTTAATAAACAAGCCGATTTACTTAACCATATTTATAATAAGCTGTTAACAGTTGTGCACCAAAATTTGTTGTATAAAATATAGCTTTCGAGGGTAATTAAAACTAACCAACGCCGGTTTTGGCCGTCGCTGTTGTTAATATAATTATTTCAATAACATTATTAGGGGACACTGGGGAAATATGAAAGAGAGTATGAACTATGTTTTGGAAGTTAAATTTTTCATTTCGACGCTCATTTTGTTACATCGTTTTGAGTAGGTGAATTTTTTTACATTTTTAATTACTATTAAATATATAATAAATTATACTTATAATTTATTATTCAACATTCAAAATGTATTATTGCCATATAAACAAGACTCTTTTACGTATTACATCAGGCGACTAGTTAATTGCAAACTTTGGATGAAATTTGCAACCACATTTCAAAGTTAATGTTGTAATGTCACGTCGAAATAATGAGCGTGGTTGAATGCAGACTAACTTACGCGTGTAATTTAAAAACATCAGAAACATAATTACCGAAGTTTCATGTGTAAAGATTTAAAAGAGATTTTTAAATTACTGAAATACTAAGATACAAACATCATTAATAATAGAGTTTTATTCAGGTTTTTGGACGTACCTAAGACTGTGAATTTGTTATTTTGCAAACCAAATTTATCCAAAAGGTAATCGTTTTAGTCCCTTCGATTCGCAGTTTTTTATTAATCAATAAAGAATACATTAATATTGTTCCTCAGTTAGTTTATTTTATGTATAACGTTTCTAAAATATTTAAACGTTATAAGCTTATGTTTCATTGTAAAAGCTGATGAAGCCCAATAAACATCAAAATGAATTTGAAAAGTAAAATTTGAGTTGGTAATAATTTCATTCGCAGTACGCGTGAGCTAACGAATAAGTTTCCAGTTGTTTTGAAGGACTTCAGGGCACGTTGAGGTTATTTGACGTTATGGACAAACAGAAGCCTATTCTAATACGAGTTAAGAAACGTGAGTAATGCCACGTGAACACGTGACTGGTTGTGCGAACGGTAACGTTCAAGATTTTTCATAACAATAAACTTGATACAAAATAATCAAGTTATATGAATGGTTCTTTATAAACTTGAGAACAAATAAAACATATTTAGTTTTTTTTGCGAGCCGTATTCTATGTACATATTAATTTGTTTCTGTATTACTCTAGCGGAGGAACGCAGCATTTATAGCATAAAATAATAAAACATGCGATATCAGGACGACATGGCGACGTCTTCACGACGAAATGGACATAATCTCGTTACGATGTCATAACAAAGAGATTTGTAAGCATGAACTTTATGGTCTGTGTCCAACGAGCTAAAATTTAATTTTCCGAAATAATCTGTCAGAGATCCATTAAAATTATTCGTCCATGCTCTCGTTTGTGTCAAGTTACATTTTAGCGTCGCTAGAAAAGATGTCGCGACATTAAACATTGAGATCTACGCCTCGTAATATTATTTAATTCCCTAATCTACCTTTTAAGTTTTTACAAAAATAATCGTGCGAAAATATTTAGACAGCGATGACCGGACGCGGAGAAAGAGAAAAGAGTTTTCAAATTACATTTTATTTCACGGTTCGAGTGGAGGAATTAGCATAAAAATAATAAAATGTCAGTGGGATGTGGTCCCCCGTGGCGTGCTTGGCGCCCCTCGACACCGGCCGCCTGTCAAAACGATTGTCAACTCCGTCGGCATATGGAGCCCTTATCTTACTTGTTAATAATTTTAATACTATTTGTTAATAAAAAACGTGCCCATATTAATACACTCCAACAAACTCTCAACACATAATTTTAATAATAATACTAATTGATTACAAATCAGTAAGTAGACATATTTCCGCTTTAAAATTTAAAAACCTCTCTAACAACAGTGCTTTTTCCGGTTTTTAAAAGTTATCTTATATATATATATATATATATTAGAGTATATATATATATATATATATATATATATATATATATATATATATATAAGATTATTTATATAAAGTATAAATAATCTTATATATATATATATATATAATAGAAGACTATAGAAGATTAAGCAAAATCACGGGATCTAAACTATTCGCCCGATTGACTTGAAATTTGTCACTAAGTACTCCTTTCCCGACGTAGACGTTTACTAAGAACGGATTTTACGAAAATTCTATTCAAAATACATTTTTCTTTTAATCTAACCTTACAAACCCGGACGACTAGCTAGTAGAATAATATGCTCATTATTTGAAGCTTTGCGTAATTTCAGAAGAAATATTTTTATTAAACAAATGTTGTTTGATGAATAAAAACTAAAATAGCATTAGCCAAAACTTTGAATAGGGAATGAGTAAACTTAAAAATAGAGAAAAAGTACGTGCGCTACGAGATCTGAAGAATTGCGATTGATTAGCGTAAAAGTAATTATATTATGTCATATTGAAAACAATATTATCGGATAGAATGTTAAATTTAACCATGCAAACATTTAGTGTATAAGCGTTCTATTATAAATTGCAAAATATAATAAATAAAGATACCTCACAAAAATATACTATATTAGCTTATGTCCGCCTTAAAACTGTAAGCATTTTGAAATAGATATATTTTAATGTATTTTATCCATAGTATTTAAGTCAACCTGGCATAACAAGAAAAATTTCAGCTCATTCGGTTGAAGATATCTGCTTCAAAATTGATTTGCAAGATTTTACCCGAACAAACATACATTGCAAATTAAATAAAAGCTTGTAAAAAACTATACGCTATTCCAATCGGAGTAGGAACAAAGATAATGCTCTTCACAATGCTGATGCTCTTCGCAAACTACAACGTACTGTTGGCAAAGATGCTGCTCTCACTGCATATTATGGATATGTTGTTTCTTTATTAAATTATGGCTTAATTTTATGGGGGTAATTCTACTAATTTTAATAATGTTTTTATCCGTCAGAAAAAGTGTATACGGGCTATTTTTGGAAATCTACCTTTAGATTCATGTAGACCGATTTTTAAAGTTAACAAAATCTTGAAACTAGCTGGGTTATATATAATGGATGTAGTCATATTTGTAAAAAAAATTTCACATTTATTCGAAAAAGCAGGTGATAGAAGCAAGCTTGGATTAAGAGATCCTACTAGGTTATTGATACCACCTTGCCACTGTGCTCTCTTCCAAAAAAATTTTTTTTTTTTTATAGAATAGGAAGGTGGACGAGTATATGGGCCACCTGATGGTAAGTGGTCACCAAACGCCCTTAGACATTGGCATTGTAAGAAATGTCAACCATCGCTTATAGCCAATGCGCCACCAACCTTAGGAACTAAGATTTTATGTCCCTTGTGCCTGTAATTACACTGGCTCACTCACCCTTCAAACCTTAACACAACAATATCAAGTATTGCTGTTTTGCGGTAGAATATCTGATGAGTGGGTGGTACCTACCCAGACGAGCTTGCACAAAGCCCTACCACCAGTAAAATCCTATATAATGTGCATCAAAATATTTAATAATATACCAAAAAGCTTAAGGGATTTACCATTAAGGTTACTAAGGTCTAAGCTTAAAAAATGGTTAATTGATAAAAAATCTACTCTATAAATGAATATTTTAAAATTCAAGAATGTATTGAATTAATAAAAAAATAATGAATTTGATGATACATTAAACTTTAGTAAATGGATAATTTTGGATAATATTTTCTTTTTTAAGTTAGAAATATTAGCGTTTACAAAAACTTTATTTTATTAACAAACAATTACTTGTTAACAAATATACGTGCCTATCGTGGGCGAAATGTATTAGAGACTTATAAAAAAATCATGACATCTGTAAAACTATGTTTCATGCAAATATATGATTATTATTATTATTAAACAAGATTTACAAATTTAATGCGATTTTCAAATAATTCTGCTGTATTACACTATGAACAGTTCTTAATTAGTTTACTTTTATTTATAATAGACCACTATTTTACTTAACTAGTTACAACCAAATTAATTCAACTTAAGAAGTTCCGATTACAATTTCGCGGACATTGAAAACGCCATTTTTTTGCGATTCCCTAGTGAATATCATAGATTATTCATGATCTCGACCAATGATATCGCGTCAATTGATATCGGTGACCAAGTTGTTTATTTGGGTTTATTACTCTTGTGTTTGGAATAGGCTATACTATTTCATAATACGAATCCGAAATTTAAATCACACAAGTTATTATTACATTATGTTTCAAAGGCTATAATTGTTTAGAGTTGCATTTTCTCCTTAAAACGACCCTATCTCCCTGAACGCCTTTCTCACGCCGTATATTGTAGATAAGCGACGTGGCAATAGGCATTGATGTTCACCGGGGACTTCAATAGCAGTCTATCTCCTCGATTCTTCGAAGTAAAGCGGGATTTGAAGCAACTCTATGAATATAAGAAAATACCGATTTTTAATGCAGCGATTTCATTTTAAAATTACACGCTCAAATGCTTTCCTTTAACCTAGAATAGCCTGTTCGTTGACTTTTGATATTGATAATATTTTATTGTTCGATTTCATTAGGATTATTTTATTTATTGCTATAATTATAAGTTATCTTACTTTAATGTTTAAAACATGTTAACGCAATTTCACTCAACGGGTCCAGAAAGAGTAATATGTGCTGTTGTCATCGTTAGCAATTCATCTACAAGCCATATATACCTAGATGTTATTTTGTCTCTGCGATTAAACCTGACTACTCTGCTGTATGGGCCTTCAAACTCAATTGACGTCTATCGGTGTGCTTTGCTAATAGCTCCTTTGAATGTGATGTGGCCGACAGCCAGCGCTAACCGTAGCCATTGTAGAGAACTATTGATGTTCCTTCGGGATTTAGTTGAATATCTAGGTAAGGATTGCTATCACTACCGTTACGTACATGGAATACCTAGAATATTGCACTTCCGAGTATACGTCAATGCTTGTTTCGTAAATGATACAGGAAAAAAAATCTTATTTTTTGAATAAGGTTGGTAAGTAAAAGGAATTTTCTTTTTTAGTTTTTTTTTATTTAGATTTACTTAATATATTACTTATATAAGACAATTTAATATTTTAAATGTTTTTATGATCCTAATTCTGTCCTCTCTAATTAAAAAAATAAAACAGAATATACGACGCGTATATAATCAAAGACCAAACGATATTAATGGCAACTATTCGTTTTAAGATATATTCAAATTGGGTATTGATGTTCGTCGTCTCACATAAGAGAAATTAGCGAATCTGGCCGGTGCAGTGCCGGGGGCAGAATTAAGTCGGGAGTAACGTTGTTACGACGGTAATAGCATATTACCGCTCGGTGCTGCCGCGCTCGCACCCGTGCCGCCATTTTCCGCCCGAGTTCTGCTACCAAATTGAAACGATTTTTCAGTGACATGATTGCATCGACGAACACCGTTAGCACTTTTGATATTCATAACCGTGTTGCGAATGCGGTTCCGGTTCGCGTAGGCTGTCACGATATTCGCTCCATGATGTCGCCAGCAACGTAATGAAATCACGGCGGAATTGAAAAAGTGGAACACATTAAACACTTCAGTGTTCTACTATAAACATGAAAAGTAATTTAAATTTCAGTAAATTATAAAACTATAGCGTTATTAGGAAAATGTTAATGAATAATTTATAGATTAGTAATACAATACGACTAAGTAGTTTTAATTTGTAAATATTGTGATAATATAAAATTATTCAAATTGTTAGCCCCGCGTTGTATCTGATTTTGTGTTGATGAGATTGTCCTTTTTAAAACTTAAGTGATTACTGAAATTATTAAGAGAAAAAACATTAATGAATAATTTGAAACCTATATCTTCTTCATGATGATCTTTTTTTAATTTCTTAGTTACGAAACTAAGAAATTAAAAAAACATAAATATAATAATTAAATAACAAACTTTGAAGTGTACTTGAACAGTTATGGATTAATTTGAAATTATTATAGCCTTAGACGAAGCATCGTGGGGATCTAGTTAAAGACATGGGTCGGAACTTTTATATGAGTTAGCTAAACTGCAAGATATAATTGGAAACTCGAGACTCTTGGTGCAATAACGGGGGTGTGACGGTGATTATTTCGTGTTTTATATATTTCATATTATAATTATAATTTTACGAGGGTGAGGAATAACAATTGAATTATACTTATGTATGATAATATATTTTTTTAAATCTTTATTAAAAATATTTAAATGTATTATTAAAGCGATAGAAATGAAGGATAGTAGCTACATTGTTACTCTTGCGACACTAGACTTCAATTACTCCCTATTTTAAGGAGAATAAATTTGAGAAACGGCAATAAAAATATGCATTTGGATCTATACCAAGTGGTCGCTGTTTAATATCCTTTTTAACATGGGTTTGGAATATTTTAAGATGAAATTTTAATAAGTAATTTTGTTGGGATATGATTTGGGCTAACTTTCATTTTATAACAACAATTAAAATAAAAAAAACCTATTTCGAATATTTTTAGAATGACTAAAAATACATAATAAACTTGAATGTTTTGCCCTTCTTTCAGGTGTGATCGTAAACCGATCGAATTATTCCTAATTCATATAAAATGAATGTGCCCTGTTTTTATCCAGGTACATCTTTGATAAAAGTATTGATTAAATGGCTTATATACCTTTAAACAAAACAATAATAATTGTACGTTAATTGCATCATGAATAGAAAGTAGTTTTTTTTATTTTTCTGAAGATATTTTGTTTCCAGTGTGTATTCGAATAAAATAACTCGTATTGTAATAAAAATAATAAACTATCAAGTGATAAAATAATTTTGTTATTATTTGGTACGTAGGAATTTTTAAGCATCCGAAAATATGAATATATAGTATTTAGAATGATTAGGTAAAATTAATGTATAATTAAAAAATAAATATAGTGTATTCAAATAAAATATTAATAAAATATTCTTAGAATATTTAGTCTATTAGAATCTCGATCTTAAGGGTTTGTAAGAAAATAAAAAGTTTCAATACAGAGCGCCATCGATCGTCCTTTATCACTATGCAGTGAGTCTTTACAAAAAAGTTAAGAAGTGTTTGACTTAGAGATTGCCAACTACATGGATTGCTGTTAAGAGGGCACGGCATCTTAAAGCTTAATCTCTAATCTAATTTTAACAAGTTCGGAAAATTGGAAGGTTATTTTCTGAGATTTTCTAACTTATATTCAAAGCGAACTAAAAAGAAACTGATGTCAAAAGAGTTCCAAGAGCGAGTAGCAGACTTTTAGTTTATAGTTTATCTATCCAATAACCCCATTGGCTAAGTCAACGGCTCTGTTTGATGTTTCGACTTAAGTCGGTGCACCTCGAGAGCTCTAAGAGTCCCAAGTTATTTTACTGCTCCCTTACCGTGCTGCACTAAAAGCGTTTGTCTTGAATTTTTAAAGTGCCAATTGAAGTTTTGAACAAAAAGACGCGAGAATTCTAAGCTACAATCAACTCGGATTAAAAAAACAGATCGTAAATAATTTTATTTTCTACAATTCTGCGTTGCGAAAAGTGTTTCAGGATTTTTATATAAAATTAGACTTACTTCGCTCCATCTTAAGGAAAAAAAAGTTAAGAATTCGTTTGTTTGAAAATGTTGTATCACAGACCGGTACATAAAATAAGCTTAAAATTACTAAACTTTATATTTCGGAAATTTTAAAGAAAATTACGATATTTATTATATTAGATTCCATTATTACTTCATCAAAAGTGTGTGTAAAATTTTAACTCAATCGTTTGATAGGAGCTAATTTAAAGTTCAGTTTTGCAAGACTTGACCCTAACAGTTGAAGTTAAATTACGTTTGTTAAAAATTAATAATTATTTTAACTTAAACAAAAAAAAATAATCGTTGTTTAACGTAAAAATTACATGCTGCAATTATTATTTTATTATTTTGGAAGTAATAAAATGTTTTTGAATGTGTTATTATAAATTATAGTAAAACCAGGAACAATCAAAGTACACAATAGATAAATATTAAGTATTCAAAACGGCGTCGTGGCGGTCGATTGCGGAAATGACAAACCGATTAGTCGTAGGTCTCTGCGCTCGGGAGATATATCCGGCGGAACCCAATGGAATTACTTCCCGCGTTGCTCTCGATGCACGCCAACAATGTCCGATTAAGCTACGCAATAAGACTTAACAAAACCGTTGAAAACTTGTCATTGCGGAGTCGAGTCGCTTCATTACAATCGAAATTCTCACGGTTCATTAGGATTCCCCAGAATTCTCAACGTTCATTACAAATACTCTGGCGGAGTGGTCCGGGGCTGTAAATAAGTGATTAACGCAGTTGAGATTGTTTTCAGCCACTCCCGTCGTCGGGTTCAGCGCTGCAACTCTTAGTAAACTCTTGATACATTTAAAATGAGACGCTCCGTCCTATCCGCTCTGCTTGTTCATTTTTCATGAGATTACTTATATTTATGACAATTTCTTTCATTAATCTTTTCTATTGCGAGTAATTGAAACAACATATTAAAGTTAAAATTTTTATATTTGATAAATTCATGGAGTATTCCAATATATATATCATATATAGCTGTGAGAGTCGTGGTAACTATTAGGTACTTTTTAAGCTGAATTTTATTACATCGCCATGAAAGAAGGTAAAAGTAATCCGGCTGTTATATCTACGTAATAAGCAGGTGAGAGTTATATTTCGTTTCATCTCAGTTGGGTAGTTCAAACAAGAATTTATCAGTACGGATCACACCGCATATTGCGTTAGTATTTTAAAAAGTAAAATTTCAGTTGACATAGACAGACAGTTGAGTTAATAAAGTACCAGTAGGTTTTCATGTTTATTGCCTGAATTTTACTAAGAGACTGATAATGTACATACTAAATGAGTTAGACAATTTCAGTTATCAGCACTTGCAGAGAAGTTAACAGTTAGCAGCTAAATGGACCCGCACGTCCGGACAAACATCGGAAATTCGCAAGTCAAACAAGTTTACGCAAATTTATAACTTCCGTAGATTGGCAGCAGTTGTTCGATCGCAAGCCACATCGTAAGATTTTGTATTAATAGCGTTTAAATATCGATTTTTAAAATGAAAATAATGACACTACAATTTTTTTTCTGTAAATGTTTTCTATTGTTGTTAGTTAAAAATGATTTCGAAAATTTTTGACAATGGTTTTAATTAAATAGCTTAAATGCCTTAACATATCGACGAGTTAAACTAAGAAACTGATTATGACAAATATTAAATGCTTTTATGAAATATGCCATAACTATAAGAGTGTTACGTACCAAATATTTTCAAACAAGAGCGATATTTGAGCAAACTTTGAAGTACCTACTACTGCGACGGTCTGACTGACTGAATAAAGTTACCCGCGGTATGACCCAAAAATATGAGCGCGTTCGTGGAAGTTCAAGTACTAGTTGAATTCAAGTGTTCAAGAAACTTTCCAAATATTAAAATACCGTTGAGTTTTAATATATTCTTACGATCTAACTTGAATCGCAGTTTGACATGGATGATCTTTTAAGAGCGTCGTCCTGAAGGTTAGTGACCTGAATACCGTTTATGTTGTAGAAATGAATAATATAATATTATGAAATGTTTTAGGGTTGCAGTTCAAATCAGTTGTTTAAATTTTTTTTCGCTAATTGAAGTCAGGTCAGTGTCATTATGAGTATTTTATAAAATTTTCGTAATCATGTAATGATGTATTATATACTTTTTATCTACTTTTATCGACTGACATAAAAAGCACAGCCTAAGCCTGTGTGTGGGTCGGGATAACCTTTTTAAATAAAATGATTGTTTGTAGACACTTAGTCTTATTTACATATGCATAATTAAACTCGGACTAAACATTAACTTTTATATGGAGCATGCAAGTAAACGATTTTCCAGTTTTTCCTAAGCTAGGGCGTTACATAAAGTATTATCTCAAGTCGAGTGCAGGGTGCAAAGCCCTGGAGGGCGCCGCACCGAGGTACCCTTTGTTCGTACCTCTTGTTCTGTGCTAGGTTTTATTCTACTATTCGGAAAATATAATAAAAAGTTCATACAACGTTAATGCTGTGGCTATTCAGAAGTGTACTTCACATGTTTTTCATAAAATTTAAAAACATGAAGTGAGGATATAACTTGTTACAAAATCTTCAAACTTCGATACTATTTTTATAGTAAAAAAATTAAATATAAAACATTTAAATGAAAAGCTAATGACATATCGCATAAGATTTTACAAAAGGAAACATAATTATTTGAAAAAAGTACTGGGGTGAACGAACATGATCGTTACGACGGGTCAATAGCATTCAGGGGTCGGTGCTACCAAGGTCGAAGCCCTGAAGATGGAGTTCCTTTGTTATGTAACGTTACATTTTGTCTTTATACATTTTATCTACAAATTATTTTGATTTACGTAACGACTACGTTATGAATTTAGATTTACGGTCAATAACATTGGTAAACTGAATTTATTTCCGGAGTTAAAATTATTGATTTTATGAAATATTTTATTTTAGCTGTATATAAATTTCATATTTGAGTTGTCGTCGTCCACTTGTTCGTCATACCAACAAGGTAAAGATTATCTACATTGTTGTTATGGCGAACAACTGAATATACTATTTTTACACTATTATTATTATTATATTAAGAAAATTTGAATCTAAAGTTAATAAAGCAGGAAGTTTACTATATATTTTTGTATTTAATATATATCACAAAATATTTTATTCAACAGCAAAAATCGATGAAAAACGATACTAAATTAAATATCAGCTAAACTACTTGACTGACTCTTGACTGTCAGTAATCGAATTTATATTTGAAATGCTACGTTTCAAAACGTAAATAACCAATTGGGCAGTGTACAAAGAGACTGACGCAACTCCATACAAAAAAGGATTTTTTGCCAACATAATAAAGGTTTCCTTAGTCTTGCTGCTTCGGTAACTTAATAGGGGTTTTTCTATCTATTGCCGGTTATGTTGGCGATTCTGTGATTGGCGGTCATGTTGTTTACGTTTCACAGTTTGGCACGCTTTCACTTTTAATTTGCTTATTCAAAAAATACTGGCTAAAAGTGTGTTAGCGTGATTAGAGCTTGTAATTGTTGTTATAACTAAACCGTGGAACTATTTGTATATGTATATGTAATTATGAACTTTCTAAAATGTGAAATATGACATTTAAAGTCAGGAAGAAAAGAAGACTTAAAACGTTATTTTCTGAGAGATGAAGCTCGGTGAGTTTTTTTTAAATAGTAATGTCCTCCACACCGATTTTGGCCACGATGGGCAATCTCAAGGGAGAATAGCTAAATATTCCCTAAACTCTCATAATCCGATGGGACGGCAATCTGACATGACCGGAAAGAGTTCAGGCGCAGGACCAACGGCTTTACGTGTTTTCTAAGGCACGGGAGTGTAAACACTTCCAACTTTAAGACTCCGGAGCTGCTACTGAGAATTTTCTGACAGAAAAACCTAATAACTGTTTTATTGGCCCGACCTAGGAATTGAACCCAGGACCTCCGGGTCTGCGGCCTTACATCAAACCACTAGACCAACGAGGCAGTCAAAAGTGCGAGGCTTATAGAACAATATATAGAGAAAAATAATTATAAAATAGTAGATAATAACATTTTGAAAAACATTGTTTTAGTGGCACTCGACTATTTTAGCATATATCCGATGTCTTTCAGTTTTCAGGTGCCCGCTCAGCAACGTTATTTAAATTAAGTCCTACGTTTCAAAGCGAACCTCATTTGCGTTTACAAAAGTGCAGATCATATTTTTTCTTCTGTGTTCGAATTGAATGCGGTGTAATATTCTTTTTTGTCTCGAGACGAGAGCCGCGCGGGCCGCACAAAGCCGTCAGGTTTGTATTCCCTGCCTCACTCACCTGGAAAGGAAAGAAAAGAAAATGTTAATTAAGAGCCACTGAACAAAATTGATATCATCGAGAACGAAGCCTGGCTACCTCATTGTAAACGGATGCTGGCAGTTAGTTATGAGAGGTGTCGGTTGATAGGTTTTCATTTAAAAGCTTTTTGTTGTTGATCCGAAGATTAACTTCTTTCATTTAATCTTCTTTCTTGGTATATAGTAAAAATTTTATAAATATATCTCAAAGATATCTTTAGTTATTATATTCAATTAAATAAATTGTTTTTATTACATTACTAGGTAGTAAGGTAAGGTAGTTATTTTTGTAAGAAGATGATAAATGTATAACATTCAATAGTAAAATGTATCGTGTGATATATATGTACATGAAATACATTTCTTAAAACGATATATTTTTTTATAGAAATGTAGTTTATTTCATAAGAAAATTTGTTTACCGCTGTGGACTGAATTCAGTAAAGTTACCGAAAAATATATATTTATTTTATATATTGGTATATATTTTACTCGTTCAAAATCAGCTTTCATCAATTCAAAAATAAAAAAGTCAGTACAAATTAATTGTACTAGCACTAAATAGTAAAAGAAAATTCAACTGGGTTTTTTATTACGTAATTTTACATAAACATATACAACACCAAACTGTCTGAAGTCGGTGCCAAGCCCTTGAAGAATTATTCTTATGTAGCTAAGAAACTACGGGAACGATTTTAATAAAAACAACGTAGTTTTGCCTAAATCTCTATAAATATAAAGCAGATCAATGAAACTAAATCGGTTGTTACGTTATTAAGGAATAAAACAAAACCCACCAAAAGCACATAATGTCAGTTTAATAACATTATTTATGCTATGTTATATTTGTGTACGGTATCTTATACAAGAAAATATAGCTATATACGAGTAACTAGTAGTAAACAAAAAAAAAAAACATTTTGTGTCGAATATAATATAATCTCTTCCATTTTAATGTTATATTTTACAAGCATATATTGATTTAAAAATGTTATGATATAAACACAATTAAGTCTCACAAGATCCTTAAATCTCAATTTTATCATTTTAAGTAATACGTGACCTAAAAATCTACGCAATAGTGATTGTGAAGTGAACTGAGTAGATAGAGTTAATGTACCGCGGGATGACTAGCGCGTTCCCGTAATGCCAAACGAGGCCGAAACGTACATCTCATTTACACGTAGCGGTGGTGCGGTGGTATATTTAGGGAGTGGACGCGCGCGGTGAGCCGCGAACTAGCATTTGGCAGCGCACGCGTTCGTACCCAGCCGGCTCTGTAAACTAAACAACTCATAAAAGTGTAAAAGTCGTAACGATAGCGGTACAGAGAGCCGCCTAATATGAGCGGCAGCTGGAGCCGCGCCAGTACAGCTCATTATCAGATGGGATGTTCCGGGCGCAACCCTTTCGTTTTACGATTGGCCTCTAATTACGTTCGCGCTCAAGGCGGTACGTTTTTTAGTTGATAGGAGCTCGCTTTGCGCCAAATAGACATATTTATCGAAACTATTGGTTAGTCTCGGTTCGACTGCAGTACTAATAACGTTAAAATAATAACGATCAGCTTTCGCAATATGAAAAAAGTGTCAAAAAATGTCGCAGCCAGCCGCAATAACTGAGAGCGCTGTTTTACGAGAGTATGCTGATAAAGCTAGAGCGGCACGCAGAGTGCGGCTCGCCTTACGACGTGTTGCCAATTTATGCCGCGCGATAAGCAGAGTTTGTTTAGCCTCAAGCGGAGGTGAGTTACGACTGCTGAATCATACTTATGTCGTAATTCTTCTTATGCCGTATTAGTCACTTGTTAGCTCATAAAATTTTCTTAGGTCGGCTCTTGTTATGTTATAAGTGATCAATAAATATTTCTTTGTGCATAGCGCAAAATTGAAATAAGAAGTGATGAATATTATATTAACTACTTAATACATTTATAAAAGTTGTAATTAACATATGTGAAAATTGAATAAATAATATCGGTTGAAACGTTCACACCACTATCGTAATTGTACTAGCGATTGAGCCGGCTGCGGCGTTTATCGGTCGAACAATATTGTTTCGATAGGAATACCGATAGGAGTCAGTGAAATTACGGTTAGATGAATTCTGGTACAGTCAGGCATTTATGCCGGAGTTAGAATAATTGTAACATATTCAAGATGCTGGTTGGCGCTCGATGGTGGTGGGATAACTGGAATTACATGGAATCGCTCGCAGAGAGAATTAGTATGCTACTGTTGAACGCCACTGGAATGAGTCGGCGTCACGTAGACTGACATCCTTGCTGTTGCTACGTTAAAATGCATTGGTATTTATATTATAAACTATCAAAGAGCTTCGTTATTTAATCCGCGTAATAAACTACAAATTCCTTAATTATTATTTTATATGACTTTTTTATAAACCAATATTATTCACCACTAAATTTTAGGCAAAATTATTATTAACTACGTAAATCGATGAAAAAAACAGCGGAAAAAATAATGAAGATGTATTATGGAGCATACGTAAGGAAGAATGTAAAGAAAAATAGGTTTCCTTTTGTTGGTGGCTGAAATATAGCACGTGACAAGCATAGCGTATGTGCGAGTGAATTCAGGGGTAATCCAGGCATATTGGTGCGGAGACATGACATGCATCCACGCTTCTATGATATATTGCTACGCAATGTTGTGGATACAAACAACGGTCGTGTATCTTTAGCTAAAGGTAATGATAAAGTTCTGCTTAAATAATACAAATAAGTAGTACAAAATATAAACTTATTTCCTTGAACTAAAATCGTGTGTACAGCAAAGCAAATCGTATCCTTTGGGAACTGTTTCGCGAGTAAAAAGTTTTTTTGTATGTTAGTCCGGTTAAGTCATTATAATTATTATTAAAAACCATTCAGTTCTTTTTGTATTACATATATTTTATAGATTTCAATTTATTTATTTTATTCTTCATAGATAAATACATCATCTTTTGTATTCAGTAATATTAATATTGTTCGATGTAATTATTATTTATTATATAAAATACTTAATTGTTAATCTCAAATGAATTATTGTACCGAAAAATATTTGTATATATTTCTAATCAAATGAAATCAAATCAGATTACTTTATTCAACATAGAAGTGTAGTCAAATTAGAAATTACCGCCGGTTTGCAAAAGACATACCCTGACCGTAGAAAAACCGGTGAAAGAAACGTAATCAGATATCAATATGTCTTAGGTCCCTATGCTTTAATTTTTTAAACATATCTATAGATGTTATTATTTATCACGTAAGTTGCTAAGTAAACACAAGTAAAACAACAGTTGTAAAAGGAAATTTAATTGAAAGCGTAAAATTATGCGTGAAGATGAAATGTCGCGCGTGTCCTGCGCCGAGAAGGGTCCCTCGCCGGGGACCGTCAACTCAATCTTGCCCCATTACGCGCGACAAATTGGAAAAATATTCAATTACACCATGCTTAATATTGGATTATATCATAGCAAATTACAATTTTGCATTGGGGACGTAACACTATCTTCAAATTTGTTCGTACTCAATAAATAATATATTTATTTTACAGGTTCAGTTTGAGTCCAATAACGTTAAGAATAACGAAATGCCGAGTGTCAAATAGAACAGAATATCCTCGTGTGCTCCGTGCAATATACATTTATTAGCCTTGTTACTCCCCGAGCGACCATTGTAGTGGCCACCATCTTCAATTCATTCGGTACATGTCTGTTACATTGTTGAAACCATTAACTAAATCTTATGTCAGTGTGGAACCGAGCTTAGTGAGACCATATGTAACATTTTTAATATATTTGAAATCTTAGACAAGTATTATTATGAAGTAAAATATTTAGTTTAACATAAATGATCCTGTTGTTTATTTATTCCTATAATTATAATTATTTATTCCTATAATTATAAATACGGTTAGATTATAACAAAAAATAGTGGAATTGTAAGCTGTTGAAAAATTGTGAACGATGCTTAATTTAAAATAAAGCGCATACCCATAGTTTATGTTTTGAGTTTTGTTAAAAGTAAAAAAAAATACTGAAATAGAATAATATTGTAAGGTGAATTCTGGTCACAATTTTCAACAATTTATAATCCGTCTAAGCTTATTTTATAAGCTAACGGTACCTATGTATACATTTAATGTCTAGGTAGTTTTTGTTTTCTGTAAAAATATGTCCTAGAACATACATAACTATCAGTAGGAATTACTTGGCAGTCCGAGTAATTGGCAATTAATCACCGGCGTTTTCTATTTCAACGTGCGACGCTCCCCGTTGCTGTCCCTAACGAGATTGGGATTGCACCGTTTGAGTTCTAATAACAGGACACTTCATTTAGTTCCGTTAAGGAAAAACCCATCTCAACTTAATTCATCATTTCGAACATGTAATTTAAAGTGTAACTTATCTTATAATAGTACATTAAATTCTTGTTGTCTGGAAATAGTCCGTTAAGTGAAGAGCATAATGTTTTTATCCTCAAAGAATGTTATTCAAGTAATATGGCTCAGTTTTTGTCAATTTTATTTTATTCGCTAATTATTTCATACTTCAGTTAACATTTGCAGTTAAACGTTTATATATGTTTGTAAAATGTTTCTAGTAAAAAGTATAGTTTAACTTCGTAATTTGTAATAAATTATTTTATAAATTTAAATAACGATTGTAAGGCGTGATAACCATCGCGATCATCTATCAAATCGGCGCCTTGAATCTCAGCTCACTTTGTTCAGATTGGTATCTTTATAACGTAATTAAGTAAATTTTGAACTCGTCTCTGCTCGATCTCCGAAATAATAAGAGTAAGAGCTGAGTTAACCCACGATTTAATGTAATTTTATTTTATTTTCCCATTTCTCTTAATTAAGAAATTTAATGCGTGCGATATTATCTGCGCGCGTATGCCGTATTGTTTATTTTATTCATATTATCATAAAATTACTCGATATAAAAATTCACACCGTTTAATTTTAATAATATAATTTTTTTTTAAGATTGCTGCAGTCATTAGTTAGGCCAAAATTTTACGTATTTATAAATTTGTATTATACGATATACGAACACGAACAGTATTATACGAATACGAACAGTATTAAAAATAAGGAAAGTATAGCATTAAGCTGTTGAATTAATAATT
Organism: Nymphalis io; assembly: GCF_905147045.1. Taxonomy (NCBI): domain Eukaryota; kingdom Metazoa; phylum Arthropoda; class Insecta; order Lepidoptera; family Nymphalidae; genus Nymphalis; species Nymphalis io. The sequence goes on along the minus strand of NC_065902.1, from coordinate 4,495,479 downwards.
GCAATGACGTTTGTTACCCGTATCAATTAATTGAAAATAATTAAAAACATATTTTTAATACCTTCGCGAAATCAGTTAATAGTGTTGCTTTTACAAAATCTCACAAACTACGACGTTGGTTAGTGACATGTCCATCTGAGCAAGTGGAACTACCAAAGTGATTTATATCTAGTTATTTGTAGAATGTTATTTGTATCGGTAGTGATCGTGTCGGAGTGGATTGCGCGACACCTTTCAAATAAATTGTCCTGAGACCACGATGCGGTAAACAACTCAACCCTATGCAGATGTTCGCAGTAAACCAAACATCTACGGTTTCCTCAAGGACTGGCTCGGTCAAATTGCTCTCCTCTCTTGTTTCCCTATGTGAAAAGTGAATTCACTATTCTTGCGCCCTTTTTGTTTAATCTACAAAGTAGATTTGAATTACGTCTAGATGGATTTTATCGGACCTCTTATAAAAACGTCTACGTATTTTTCTTCCCAAAACACTCGGCATTTTAACCAAGTGGATAGCTTTCTGAATTAATCTTGTAATCTCGTTGCGTCTATAAAGTTTTTTGATCACGTTGATTTAGAATACTCGTGCAGCTTGAGTCTATATTTTTGCAGAGACAATTTGTTGAGTACATTGAACGACGTCGGCAAACTTTAACAATTAGCAGTCACTTTTCACCTCCTACAGTGATACCGAGTAATAGTAACTAAGCAAGTTGATTAATTACTGGCCATCGGTGTCGCGTAACAAAGTTCAATTGTCGACTGCAAAACTAGACATAACAAAGGTACGGTAACAGTAAGGAGAACGAAACTACCATGTACGTCGTGTCATAAAATAACCGCAATGTTGGAGAAAATTGGAACGATAATTTCAAAAGTTATTAAATATAAAGATATTATTAATTGTTATTTTATTCCATTATGAATCACATCACAAAATTTCATTTAAAAAAATAAATTCTGTTTTTGTTTTTATAAATTAAAATATTAATACAGTTTGCTAAGGTCAATGAAGTCACACTTGAGTAATTGTTTTTCGGCGTAGCCGGGTGGTTTAATTAAGCTCACGGCTACGGCGTAGCACGCGATGGGTGCTATCTGTTAAGCTGCGTAGGCCTGTTGGCACACGCTACGAATATACGAGTTGCCAACTCGACGGATAAGCTAGCGTTAGGAATCTACGATGTGTGTGTACCTTAAGATTCTTATTATGTCTTGAGTAAATGGTATAGTCGCAATTTTAGTAATTTTGCCATACAGATGTACATTTAATGAAAGTAATAAACAAATATATGTCTTAATTTTGGATTATCGTTAATTTTGTCTAATATTAAATGAAAACTAAGAATTTTGTTATTCCGAAAAAAATATCCTAACATCATTAATTTTAATGAATATATTTCTTTTAAACCATAAACTTCTATTATCACTCTTATAACTTACTAAAGATACTAACAATGATGAAATTATTACGATTTCACCTGAATTCTGGCAGAAACAGACAATGAGTTACAATCAAGTCGAAAATACCTCATACATATTTATTGATATCGTTATAGTAATGCTCCATATAATAAGCTGTACTGGAACGCAATCAGATAGATGTAAATGGTATGAACACAATCAACGTCTAAGTGTGAAACACTGAATGCCTATCAAGTGCATTGCAAATGCAAATCAATGCGCCCAGGTGTAACACGGAGATAAAGCCAACTTACTATTGTGCATTTGATGACGATATACTGAATTGTAAGCAAAGTAATATAATTATTGTATTAAATATTAAAAAAAAATTATATATATAAACATAACTTTACAAAGACAAATATTAGTTATTATTTTGTTTTGTAAATTAATTTAATTATGTATTATATCTTATTTTTTATGTAAAGTAACAGTTTGACAATTGTTTAAAGGTAAGTTGATATGCTATTTAAAATACCATAAAGTGTTTAATTTCCTGCTTTGAACGATGGAAGTTGAATAGGAAGCATATCTGTTTGAGAGAAACATTGCGGAAGCCGTTCGCGAATACATTTACATAAAAGCGGACACAAAGGTAATGTGTTGAATTGTGTTTTCAATATAAGTATCTAATGCTGAATAAAATAGATTTTATTAATATATTTCATGAAAACATAAATTTGCTAAATGCAGTTGATATAACTCTTTAAAATTAACTTAAACGATTTATAACTTACACAATACTTACGATTTTTAACTTTTATCGTCTGGTATTTTATACAAACATTACTTACAAGTCAATACTTAAACAAATCTGAGTAGTTAATTGAATCGTACTTTTGCATGGTATGTATTATGTACGCTCATTTTAATAAACTGAGAGTTTTTCTATTTATAAAAACTTATAAATATCATATCGGAAAACAATTATGTTTCATGTTACATTTGTATTCAAATAAAATCATCAATCTTTAATATGTTGCTGACTGAATGTGTTATTCAATAATATTACGTGACTTATCATTGGCATATTTGTACTATAAACTATGAACATACTCTGAATATCGTAAGCCGCCGAATCGGGAACCAATAACGAATAAATCACGTTGCAGAATCATGCCTGCTTTCTGTATGTTAGTCTGGCTATTTTTACTGCTTCGCTGCCAATAGTTTTACCTATCAATATTTTTACGCGTAAACTATGGAATTTTTGGTTAATATATAATTTTCGATTCAACGACTTGTTATTTTCTTCCGAAAATAAAGAGTAGTAAATCATTATGCTGTAACAATCAAAATGTTTATTGGCTTACATGTAAAAAGAAAAAAAAGATATAACAGTACAGTTACTACTAAATTTTAGCTGGTACTAACACTACTGTGAGAGTAGAGAATGCACATAATTATTTGGAATTGTAAATATTTTAAAGCTAGTTTTTTTAAAGCAATCTGATCAAATTGTATATTAATTTTATCTCTTTCGTATCATATCAATATCACCCTTTATTTATCTAACAAAAAAAACAGTATTTTTTACACAAAATATATTATTATATTTTTATATATGTATTACAAATAAAAAATCACAATATGTTTTTCTGTAAACAATTTACAGAGTACATTTACTGGTGGTAGAGCTTTGTGCAAGCTCGTCTGGGTAGGTACCACCCACTTATCAGATATTCTACCGCAAAATAGGTTTGAAGGGTGAGTGAACCAGTGTAATTACAGGCACAAAGGACATAGCATCTTAGTTCCCAAGGTTGGTGGCGCATTGACGATGTAAGCGATAGTTAACATTTCTTACAATGCCAATGTCTATGGGCGTTGGTGACCACTTACGATCAGGAGGCCCATATGCTCATATGAATACGACCATAAGGTTTTGACATTAGTATTCGTGCGTTTTCACTTCAATAATATAATAGCAATTTCTGTGCTTACAACTATTTGTAATTCTTCAAAATACGTGAATGTTATTTAAATACCTTTTTGACACACTCGAAAGTGTAGATAACAAAGAAATGGCTAAGTATCCTTTCAAGCTCCAGATGTACAAACATATAGATTTGTTATCATATTTGTTAAAATACTTATATAATAATATAATCAGCTTCTTCGTCGTCGCAGATGTGAGTCCCATACACGGTCGCTCACTCAAGGAGGTTGTGATGGGAAGAGCAACGAGTGCACACATCACACCCAGGTTGAGTGAGTAACCGGAAATGAGTTCTTCTTTTTTCGTCTCTTCCACATCAGCAGTTTATTCAACACGATTAATTAAGATAAAATAACTCTTATCCAATTAGTATAAAATATTAACAAAAATGTATTAAAAAATTCGTAGATTTTTTAAAAAGTATTAAATATCATCAGTCGTAACAACCAATTACAAGTTTGTTACCGTTTTATACAAATTGGATTCGAACTGTATACACAAGGATTATTCGAAAAATACATAAGACAGTAAAATTTATTACTAGTAATATAATAAATGACACTGTATTTTTCATTATATTACTTTTTTATGTTATAGGTAGGCGGACGAGCAAATGGGACACCTGATGGTAAGTGGTCACCATCGCACATAGACATTAGCGATGTAAGAAATAATTGCCACTCCTTACATCACCAATGCGCCACCAACCTTGGGAACTAAGATGTTATGTCTCTTGAGCCTATAGTTACTATACTGGCTAACTCACCCTTCAAACCGGAACGTATCACCCTTTCAACAAATTATTGTTACTGAGCGGCATAATATCTGATGAGTGGGTGGTACCTACCCAGGCGGGCCTGAACAAAGCCCTACCACCAGGAATTGATAACCTTCCACTTACCATTATTTATTTACCACCATGATTACCACCAGGAAGGTTATCATTCTTTAATTCATTGTTTTATTGGTATTAAGTAATTACAATGTTTTATTATTTTGAAATATCAATTCAAAATATACTTTATTCAAAAAGGCTTCTTAGAATATTAATTTTTCAATATTAAATCTATTAAGCCAATACTGGTTTAGGAATGAACCAGCAAGTAAGTTACTTTTTTCACCAATCATAGATTCAATGTATGTATCCTATACAAAAATAAACGAATACTAGCTCAAAGTTATTTTATTATCTATATGGATAATTACGTACAGTATTATATATTATTTATTAATATAAAATGTAATTTTAACAATTACTATTTTATTTATTTATTTTGAATAAGACATGCTCGTATATTAATTGTTCTCTAGTGTTGCATAAATCTCTGAGAACGTTATCGCTTGGTCGGTGTTGTGTTAAAAATAAACCGATGTAAAACATTGCTTGTAAATCGTTCCACCGTCTTACTCAACATCGTTCTGTATGGTGTGTGGTTCATAATTTTTAATGGTTTTTTCTTTAGTTATTGAATAAGTTGCGTTACTGAAAAATTAGTTTCGTTTAAAACATTCTTAGATATATTTAGATACTGTATAGACGTGAATATGAGAAGAGATTCACAAATACTTGAATTAAACCGATAGTTATTCATAATAGGTTTGCAAAGTATTGCACAACAATAAAAGGCTTGGATGTCAGTGATATATATTTCGTCATCTTATGAAACTACCATGCTAGGTATAAATTGTACACTATCGATGTCAAATGGTCAGCAGATAAGCGTCTTCTATATAATTGTAATTATGTTTTTGTTTTATTTTTTATACATAATATAGAAGAGTGACAGGATTCTAAAAATCATTTACACAATAGTCAAGACTAATGTTTGATTAATATATTTTTAATGGATATATGTACATAAGAAATTACCGGGCTTCTCTTTCTTCTCCTTATAGTTATAGAGTTAATGGGAACACTTGTTTAATTAATCAAATACTCATAAAAATAAACTTCAATGTCATATTTTAACGACAAAATAAATACAGTTTTATTGTATAAATCTAACGAACAGAAGTGGTAGAAAAGAACGCCATCTATTGCTTGCAAGACGAACTGCATGTCTACCCTCGTTTACATCACAATTAAATTAATTTGCTTTTTCATAGGCTTCTTCCATTTCCTTATTGTAATGTGGAGGGTTGAAGGCGTGAATTTTCTTGTGATTTGGTAAAGGCGGCGGTAATTACTGTAATTGTGTGGTTTCTTAATTTGTTTTTACTTGTTTATTACCGATTGCCCGATTCCAGTATTAAAATAAGTTCGTTACTTTTATCCTAATAATTAATAATTTAAAACATAATTAAAATCTTATTCATATGTACAAAATGTTTATAATTTCAAATTGCAATTTATTTTACGTATTTTTAATAAAAATAAAATATATTTAAATAAAATAATTATAAAAAATCGATCATTTTGATTGCACAAAATAAAAATAAAATATTTAGTTCTTATATTTGGAAAAATATTTTGATCGTTCGAAACGATATTATACCATGTTATAATATATATCACCTATTGGTACCTTGAGTACATTAATGTTGCACATATGTTAAGTATTGATTACCAATGACAGGTTTTGCGGTGGATTCCTTGTTACTGTAAACTTGCGAATGAATATCACATAACGCGTAACGTGATACATTGTGGTGAGTGTTAGATATCAGCGGATATGCGCACGCGCCGACGGAAGTCCACTACTAACTTCCGATACGATGAGGCTTCATTTGATAAGATAATTAAAGGAGATACAAAAAACATTAATCAATAAAAAACATCCGGCACGAGTACGAGTACGAGCAAAATATATTCTATATAAACATTTGAAATATTGGATTGTTTAATATAAATATATTATAGGTATCAATCTGAATATAAGGAAAACCTAACGAATATTGTTATTTAAGTAAGTAAGTTATATCTTTTAATTACTTTTTGCATACATTAGAAAGCAAAGAAGTATTCTATATGCAGTGTTAGGTTGCTATAAATCTTCATCTAAGTCAAGCAGAGTGAGAGAGTTTAAGCACGCGCCCGCGTCGCCGCCTTCAATCTAAGTTTGTCCGGCGTCCGCTACACTCCTGAATAATGAAATGGGGCTGTCCTAGAATTCGCAGCACAACTTCCTCGATACCAGTGATAATTACGTTCACTTCGTTCATATTTTAAAATGATATGATGGGCGTACCGCAGCCATCATTGTGTTCTTTTTTCATCCCCTTATCTTACACGTAAAAACATTTATCTAGTATCTGTCACTTAAGCCTATGCTCTCGTGTAAACGGGTGACCTTATTTTTTGCTATAAGGCCCAAGCTATCAGTGCGTCCGCGACACAATATTACCCTGTACGACGATATATCGCGTTCGAATCACGTCATCGTTTACCCTTACAGGGCGTGGTTTCTAAAGGATGGGTCGCGTAACGCTTGGAGCCGATATAGATTATTGCCACTTTATAACACCCCATCTTAAATATTTGTTAATCGACATTGTAGTATAAAGTCATCGCTTTTAATTTAGATAAACATAATACATACATGTAAATGTTTTATTTTATACGGTTTAAATTATTAAATGATTTACGTATTTGTCATCATAATCCAAAATCTGTCTGAAAATACAAACATGCATATAGTTAACTGTAATATAGCAAAACGCATCTGTTATAAACGTCCACGGGACATTTGCAGAGAGACGACTGTTATGAATCTAGAGTGTGATGGATGGATCTGCAGCGAAGCCACTGTCGTATGTATTTATTACAGATTCCTATACGGCTCACCAACTATGCAAATGTATAACAGATTGTAAAATAAGATAGATGATAGTGTTATTTTTTGCTAGTAACGTCTACATCAGTAAAACAATCTATCTTACTGATAATTTTTTGGTCTTGTCAATAACGTCCAACACAAATAATATGCGATTTCATGCCAAACTTAATTAATTATATTGTTAACATTTACTTTATATATACTACAAATTTATAGAAAATGATCTTTAACATGAAAGCTAATCCTAAGTTATTCGTATAAATACATTTATTATATAAATACACTTATTATATATAATAAATGTACTTCGTACACAAAAATACATTCAGTGTTTTACTGAAAATTTAAAGACATTTATAAAGTAAATTAGGCGTAGAGTGAGGCAATTTGTCCGCAGCTTCTCACCCTTTGCGACCGAGTGACCTAAAAAAACCTCGCGGTTACAAAATTAAGTAAACTTCGAGACATACTGTCACTTTCAGCGAACCGCGTTATGGAGGTATCTATTATCTTTAGATTGCACTTTTACTCTGAGTAGTGAAATGTTAAATTATGTACCGTGTGTATACAAATATTGGATTAAATATTTGCTTTATTCTGTTAATCGTGGAATATAATATATAAAATATTATATCAATTGCCAATGCTGCTTTAATGTAAATTAGTTTTCTATAAAATAATATATATATAAATTAATAACTTCCGTAAATAATAAACTTAATAAATTGCAAACAAGTAGTAATCCTTATAGTAGGAAATGTGGGAATAGAATAACGGATTATGTTAGATATGTTATGTAGCAAATTATTTCGAAGCCATTTTGTAAACATTTATTACAAACGCAAATAAAAACATCACGTTAATTTGGAACAATCAATAATGAATTATTTATTGTCATTTCATAGATACTTAGGTGAAGTTTCTTTTAAAATATTTTCCAAGAAACGTCGCACATAAAGCTCATACTCAGTGACATGTAATATGTATCGAAGGTATAAACGACACCACGACAGAGCACTTAGCGGAGCGCGTACGAAGCGGGCTCGCATCAATCACAACACGATTTTATATCAAATGTCGCTCTCAATCAATTTGTGCGAGGATCATATTTCCTACTACTCTGCTCACCTTCTAAATCTTTTATGTGAAGATGAAGCTTTCTTTGTATAACGCTTATATTGGTATAGCGTTCGTTTCTAAATATGTTGTGATTGATTTATAGTATATTTTACTTTCAGTTCTGAATCTGTGCAATAACAAATATCGGTATTAGTAACTTACCTCTTCAAATATTATTTACTTTTATCTTGTTACCCTAAAGTTATTTTAAAGTGGTAAGTGGAACACATACAATTTTATATTCAATTATACGTAATCTAGTACCAATTGATATAAGCTAATTCATCTATATTCTAAAGGTAAGGTTATATGTAGTTTTACGCCTTTGTAAGTAATAAATGTGACAGCGATTTGTTGAAATCGTATGAAGAATATTGCTGTTATAAAATATCACTCGTGTTATTGCATGGCGTGATGGGTTTTCGTACGTGAAATTTGTTTTGTTCAAATTCCGCCTACTTTTTTATAAATTGAAATAACTAAAATGAATAAAAGTCTTAGATCAAACATTTTACCGCTTTAGTTATACAATTCGATCTATTTGAAACTAATGAAAGAGCGTGACTTTAAAAGGCATTCAGTGTTCACGTAATGTTATGCAATACCTTTAACAATACCACTTATAAGTCGAAATACGAATATTTTATTTTTATACATACTGGTTAAAACAAAAGCATTCCTCAGTAACAAAAGGGTCATTAGGACATATTTTTCGCTTTTCCCTATAAGGTTGTTTGGTCACTGAGTTATGTTACAACAACTCTTTGTTGAGATTTTCCGCGAAAATGACTAATATCAAGTGACGTTGTAACATGGCCCAAGTGAAGGGAAAATCAACTTTCCTAATGGGAGAAAGAGTTTTGAGGTACCACTATAGATAATTAGGGAGTTAGATTTTCGCATGACTGTCCTAATTGATGAGACACTTCTCTCATGAACTTGTGACAGTTATTCTTTTAAGGGCGGGTTCTTAGAATAAACTTGTATCTAAGTTTTTATCTTAAATTCGATTTGTAGTCTAGTAAATAAGAACTTATGAAGGATATCTTTAAAAATATAGTAATTATCATTGTTATTCAGTTAAGTATTAATATATAGTTATAAAAAAATATTATTTTTTTGTGAAAATTTGCGTTTTTTCAGCAGATCAAAGATAAACTTAAAAAGTAAAACCATCAAATTGGAGCCAAATCGGTAGAGTGGTTACATATGTACGAGTATAGAAGAATTGCATATATATTATTTTAATGAGATTATATACAGCAGTCAAGAGGTGGCCATAATAATTTCATTAAAATTAAAATTTATCTCCAATAATAAACATATTGTTTTTTAATAATTATTTCTATAAATTGCGCCGTGTTTTTTCTATAAATTTGTAATGCGTATTTTGTTTTTTTATTTCTTTTTATTTGATATATTATAAAAAATACTATACATAGCTAGAATAGACATGTAAAATAAGTATGTAGTTTTACTGTTGGTAGGGCTTTGTGCAAGTTCGTCTGGGTAGGTACCCACTCATTAGATATTCTACCGCGAAACAGCAGTACTTGGTATTGTTGTGTTCCGGTTAAGATTTCTTACAATGCCAAAGTCTATGGGCGTTGGTAACCACATACCATCAGGTGGCCCATATGCTCGTCCGCCTTCCTATACTATAAAAAAAATAAAAATAAATGGAATGTCAAATATCAGTATTGTTAATGTCATAGTATAGGGTACCAATTAATTAGGTAGGAATTAGTAGTAATATGGAGACGTCAAGTGTCAACAGCGGCTAATACAGAATTATTTCTTACATTGCTTGAATACTACCGATCATTCTATATCATGACATATTTATAATTACTAGAGGTCATCTAGAATCAGTTTTGGGATATTTGCCTAATCTCTTAGAACTTATTACCCAAAACTGTTTATAAAACAAATAGCTCGTTTAGTTTAGCAGTGTGTACTGTAGTGTACCTTTGGTTTTCACAGAATTAATGACCCAATAAATTCTTATTGGCTGTGTTTGGTTTCTTGACATTCTTAGCTTGAAATAGATGGGTGTTGGCTTCATATACTCCAAAAAATAGAAGTTGTTTTTTCACACTGAATACATTCGTATTTTAAAACAATTTACATTTTTATTGTATTAATGTGATTAATTGTATTAAGTTATTGGTTGTTTTTGCAAACTGTTCGTAAGTTTTGTGTTTCTGTATATGTACAAGAGAAACCAAAAGTAATTTTGTATATAATAGAATGCTATATACAATATATTATTTATAACTAACAGGATAACACAAATACAACAAACATAACAAAACACAAGAAATATAACAGTATAGTTTTTTTTTCAAGTCGAAATCACCGAATCATCAAACTAAATCATCTTTTAATGTCAGACCCGTATTTTGTTGTAGTTTAAATTTATACATACACCCTTTTGATACAAGTACACATAAAGTCTTCTAAAATATGTTTTTTATCAATTAGGCTGTTGAAATTACTAAACGCAAAAAGATAGGTAAAAAGTATGATATCAGCGAGTGGTAGGGACATCTTCATTAACTACGCGGCTTGTTTAGTTTTTTTCTGGCATTGGAGTGACAGCGGGCGGTCCTGTTCGAGATAAACTATCTTACTAACTATCTCTAGCTATCTGTTCGAAGGGAAGCTGTTCAATCAATGTTTTTGATACAAAAACGATTTTTATGACGAACAAATTTGAAAAAAGAAATTGCTGAATAATAGTATTCGAGTATCATCGCTCAGATGGTTTTCAAATGAGGTTAAGTGATAATATAAACCATTTATATTTATGGTGTATTTTTATTGGCTGCCTGTTGTGACTCTATAAATGGCCTAATGGATGTTGATTGCTTCACAATGCGCATGAGTGGCCAGTGACGGCTTTCAAGTGAAGCTATCGATGTACTATCTCAATTTAAGGCGACGTTGACACTTGTAAAACGAAAAAATATCTATAAGTATATTTCAAATTATTTGTATTATTATATGTAAATATAATAAAAACATGCAATTTATTATAAAAGCATAAAAAAACGAATATATCTAATTACTATAATAAAAGTAAATATTTTTAAACTTACCTTACAGTAACAGGTTTCCATTTTCAATTACGCACAAAATAAAAACAAGGAATAAAACGATTTGATATAATAAAGTTCGCGCTGCTCGATTGCAATTGCATTAGGACGCGAAATAAAAATATAAATAAAAGGCGTAAAGTAATAAAACTGCGCGCTTTATCGCCGCGTGATGCACAAATTAATGGAATGTTTGATTTGAATTGTTGGGGTGCGACCGTTGTATGCGAAGTGCGAGCGTGCTGTGACTAAGTCGAGCGCTGTAGCCGAGGCCGAGAAGTGTGGCGTGTTTGAATGCATGACGTGCAATCGAGCACACAGGCCAGCAAGCGGCGGGCGGGCGGTTATAACAGTGCCGAACGGGGCGGCACTGATAAAAACATGATAATATAGCGTTACATACCTATTAAAAGCTACACTTTACATATCCGCTAGGAGATAAACCACGAACATCTGTTAGAGGGCCCGGTCTTCCCGTACTTATCAGTGTGGATAAAAACGCAAAAAAGTCTTTATGACTTTAAAACTCGATGTGGCTTAAATACTTTGTTTTATTTATAAAATCATACTTTTCGTTATAAAATTTATATTAAATAACTGGTAATTAATATGGATCTATGTGAGTTTATTTTGTAATCCTATTTAAGGGACGATAAAGTATGACTCAGTATAGACGGAAATTAATAAGGATTAGCACTTCTAAGTTTTTAAATTGTGGCTTCTTTAATCGATGAGAATTTTCTTTGCCTTTTTAAGTAAAATTCAAAGTATATCCAATTAGATATAATTAGATATAAGAAGAAATAAGGACATACATTTTAAAGTATATTAATATATAAGAACTCTAATTATGAATAAATCTCTCAATTATATTTTTAGAAAATTTTGCTTATTTAGTGATTTTCAGACTTATAATATTAATATGAAAATGATTATTACGAATTGTTAACATCACATGAAACGATGTTAAAATTGTAATTTCACGGATCGATGAAAATTTTCATTGGCGATTAATTTTGCTTTTATTAAGTTTTTAAGGTATATAAAATAGCCGTAGATTTAAGCTGTTTTTATGTATCGCGATATAATAACGTTATTTGTAAGCAAATGATTAAAAACGCTTATTGACAATGATTTTCTAATGTATGTAGTGTTTAAATTTTATATTAAGTACTTTTTATGTTTTAGATATAAATAAAATGACTTATTTGACAATTTTATGTTAATGTGATTTTAATAAATTCCTTTTATAACTTTTAAGAAGTTCTATATTTTTTCTAAAGTCTACATACCTAGCATAGACTTTTTATTGAACTTCGGCAGTCGATGGCTATCCTTATGATGTCATCCTCTAATAATGTTTATTAGAGACAATACATTGACTTTAGTGCCCGGCAAAATCGGGATTCAAATATTTTTTCCGGTTTTTCACTTTTGGTATTTTATTGTTTTTATTGTACTGTTCTCGTATTTTGGAGGAGGAATGTTATAACAATATAATTTGAATCACTAGGATTTAAATTATATTGTTATAACATTCCTCGGTTTATTTTACAAAGAAAACATATTGCCTCTTTCAAAAACACTGTTTAAGAAGTAACTTCCATTTCAAATATTATTTTTTTAGATTAGGTTGGTCATCTGCAAACTAGCAAAAACGTATACGCATTTAATTTTGACGCTTAATATAAATTTACCTTTACGTGCCACGACACCCTTCGCACTTACCTGTAAAAAATATGTATTCAGAACAAAATGTAGGAAACGAAAAAAATTCAGGTTATTCAACTAATTACATTACGTATTTTATAAATCCGTATCCAATATACATGTAATAAATCGTAGTGTCGATACAGGTGGTAATGTTCCTCTTCGAGATACCCATGTAAAGATTGCCTCTATAAATAACTAAAGCAAGTATTTATGCGACAGGGACGTCCACACTAGGTGGTTGTCCGTTGAGTGATTGCGACGAAGTGTACCAGAATAGTGCAATAGATGGCGTTAATTGGTCAATTAATCAAGTTTAATAGTAATCAATCTGTAAGATGGTTCCCAAAATTAAGTAGACTTTCGTTGTAACCATTATATTAGAAAATGATATAAGTAATACACTAACATTTGTTTAATATAAATAAGATTCATGAAAAGATTATTTTTATTTAAAATTTTCATGCATATGTTTGAAAACATCTAGATTTATTGTATAGACAGATGTCAAATACGAATAGGTACCGAGCCAAAAACATTGGTGAGAAGGAGTCGCTTTCAAACATGTCAAATGTGACAGAAAAAAAGGTGGAAAAATGTCACCATAATGGATGTGTCAGCGGCAACGCGACTAAACGTGGCCTATTGGCATGCACAGGGTTAGACGCACTCCCAAGGGGTTAACAAATTTTGGTTTCCGATAAAACTTGATTTTGATTATAATAAACTTTATATAGAATATATCTCATAGCCAATTCCAAAACAGGAAGCAATTTAAATGAAAGCACGTTGCAAGCAAGAGACTGTACAATGGAGTTGCCATAATCAGAATAATGAATGCGATCGCTCAATGCGATAGTCAATAAATACGGGATCCGTAAACATGTCGAAACATGATAGATGATGAAAGCTTTGATATGATAAAATATGTACCTTCAACAGATATGCTATCATATAGTTTTCCATTTTATAGAATTTGCTTGCCAATAAGGAAATAAAATTAGACAAATTTATAACCTCACGATAATTTAGGCTATTGAATGAATTGTAAATTCGAGTTATGGTGGTAGATATAATTGACTTGACATTTACCATCGGCTATATTGGTCGTTATCTGTTACCGCCCCCTGCGCTCCATTTCACTTGTAACCCGATAGGGGGCGACGTCGGGCGGCACGACTACTCGCCTTGTAATGGCCACCACGGCCCCTTTTTTTATTACTGACCCGCTAGTAAACAGATCATTCGGGTTTGTGGTGTTATAAAAACGAAATTAACTCGGATCGGTAGATGTCCAGATATCCACTGCTCTAAGTCTCAGCATTAACATGAAATACCTATGGTATCAATCTATTCCTATGGTTATTCAAGAAAATATCGTATTTTATGCGTTTAAATTAATATTAAAACAGTTAAAATAATATTTAATTATAACATTATTTTTAATTAATCTAACAAACCCTTAGTGAACATTTTAACATTTTAAAGCTACACAAAACAGTAAATAGGATGTATTCGTATAATTTAATATCGACATAACATTTCTATTACTGTACTACTCGATAACGCGCTTGTAGGCGACAGCTTCACGAGTACAGCTTTGTGCAATGGAATATTGTGTTAATAGATTAATCCAATCAAAATATTAATTCCGTAACGCAGCTCGCCCATATTTACATTCGTATTGTTTGATTCGTCACTTGCATTTGAAGTGATGTTCATAAACTATTAAAATAAAATGTCGTTATTGAGTAATAACGTGTATACTGTCATAAATGGTAATAATAAGACGGATATATTTAGATATTTCCTACGAGTAAAATACAGCTATTTTAAGATTGTCTGAAAATGGAATTTGTAAATTTTCCTAAACATGGCCGAGTCTGATGGCGCGTGCTGTCCTCAACCCGCTCGGGATTAGAGTGCTAGTTGTGCGTTTGTACTGTTATTTCTGTATTCTAGTATATCTCTCCTGTTGTTACCGATGAAAACCTGATATTTTGTTTAAAGGCGTGCTATGAAATATGATGTAAATCGTTAAAGTTGATATCAGGCCATGCAGATTGATTTTTTTTGTTAAAGGTATAATAAATTAGTCCATAGTTATTCTCTGCCTATTTCGATATTCACTTTTTGACAGCTGGAACTATTGGGTGTGGCAACGTGACATTTTGATTACCGATTCGATTATTGACACTGTGACACTGACTTGCAGTATCGAAAATTGATTGTTGCTGTTGAATATGTTTATATACAACTAATTTATACTAGGTTTGCAACTAGGTTACAGCTGTTATTTTTAATTTCTCATATCATTAAATGTTTTTTGCATAATGGTATATGTATATCATTCGTAAAAGTATGTTTTGCTTTACCGTAATCTATGTTTTGTTTTACTCAATTTATGTTAATTTTCAGAATATTCATTTGAGAAAAATAAGCATTTTCGTCATTTGCTTATAATAACGATTATGGTGAAGTATATGAAGATGCTGGCATAGCATGAGATGAAAGAAACGCTCATGATTTATATATCAAGCTCAAAAATGGAATTTAGTTCGATAAACAGCGATTTAACCAACTTATGATACAGTTAACAGATTTAAGTTATATAAACAAATAGAAATATTATAAAAAAGAGACTTAAAAACCAAACCTTTCCAAAACTACTTCTAAATTTAAAAGACTTGAAACTGTTTTTGAAAACAATTTAAAATTGTTTAGAAACATACGTTTAATTTTGTATGTTTTATACAGACATTGTTTTTGCTGTATAATAAATATTTTTTAAAATATTTATCAGAATGATTTAACTAGAGAGAGTTTGCCGATTGAACCCTAAAACAACGACAAACAATCTTTTATTAGACAATGCCACCACCAATTGAGTTTTATATCCGGACATTTTTAACGTTGTCTGCTACATTAGATAGCGTAAAATCCTAGAACCAAGTGAGCGTTCGTGGCCTTTTACAAAAGACAATTGAGTCCATAAGGAGCGGCGATTGCGGTTTAGCACTGATGAAATGAGTCGGACGTTGGGTTCTGGACCCAATATTTGCGGTGCAATACAACCTTTCTTGTAAAGATCAAAAGGCTTGCGATGAGCGAGAATTTAAGCGATTCTTATAACACATTTAATAAAACTCTTATTTCTTGTTTTGTTGTAAAAACTTATTGATATGTGTCTTAAAATTGCTATATGTTTAAAAGCTATGTGTGTTTGACTTAACAATTAGGTGTTATCATCAAATAACTTTCTAATCCTTAGACTATATATAAAGAAAAAGTTTACACATAGGCAAAGTAATAGGTTACGATTGCACTGACAACTGCTAGCATTTATTTTGTTTTAGTTAATAAAAATAAAGAGACAAAAGTAAAAAAAAATAAGTTTTATGTTTGCGCAAATTCTAATACGAATAACATTTTTTTATTATATTTTGTATTATATAACAATAAAACTTAGTATATCATGCAACTTATGGTATTTTTCAGAGGAAGGAAAAATAGTAACTTATTGACCATGCGTGACATCCGTGAGTAAAGTCATTTGGGATCCAAAAAATGACACCATGAATAACACCATGAGTTAGATGATTAATTGGTCTACAACTTGTGTATGCATTAAACTTGTACAATTACTCCACAATTGGTTACTCGTTATTAACTTTTGCATTAAAAAATAGTAATTCCTTAACTGAAACCATTAAGTTGGTAAGGCTGAAACTAAGTTGCAGTCAGATTTAATTAAAAAAACCCTTTGTTCGTACAGTACTGTAACTTAATTAAAAAAATCAGTATACGTAATGGTTACGTGGTGATTATTCTTGTGCGAATTATATTTTTAATTATATTTTAGCACATACTAGCCGGTATTCGCGAGTTCTCGTCGATTTTATTAAGATTTTATATTCAAAAAAATACTAAAAATTTTTGTGTTCTGTTACTTATTTCGTAGGTTATTTAATATACAGACACAAGGATCCTACTGCTTTATTATACGTATAGATCACGTTGATGAAATCTTTATATCAATTTTTTAATTTTAAGCTTAAAATAACTTATTAATAAATAAATACTAATCATGTTTGTCCCGTAAGCACAAGTAAATAATATATGTAAAATGAGTTTAATAAGTATGTTATTAAATTCTATGTATTTATTTATTTTAAAAATGTATGTTACGAGGGAAAATTAAGTCAAACTATGGGAAACGACAGTCAGACAGTAGACTTTCTTTACGAGTAGTTCAGTGACGTAAGTTATATTTCACGACATGACTCAAGCTCGAATGGAAATAGATAACATTCAGTCACACAATGTCGTTGAATTTTCGAAGGATTT
Organism: Nymphalis io; assembly: GCF_905147045.1. NCBI lineage: Eukaryota > Metazoa > Arthropoda > Insecta > Lepidoptera > Nymphalidae > Nymphalis > Nymphalis io. The sequence continues at coordinate 4,478,026 of NC_065902.1, read as the reverse complement.
TAAGTTACGATTCTAAATAAATTCTCTATGCATAAGCGGGTTTCGTGATAAGCAGCATGCATCCGTAGTCTGCCTCTGCCCGCGCATTTATCATCCCCGGGTTCAAAGTTCAAACACAATAACGTTGTTAGTTGTATGTTGTATCGGCGACGTTTTTTGCGGAATACATGCAAGCGAAAATAACGGAAAATTCAAGAATAAATCAGAGTAGAGGGTAATGTAGCGCAATGAATTTCATTTCTTATTCTGTGAAATAACGGAGTAGAATACGAATATTTGTTGGCGACTATCAAAGATTTTTTTGTAGTCTTCCCTGTTATCTGTTCAACAATTAAGTAAAATAGCAGCCCCTAGCCTAATAATAGCCCACTGCTGGGCAATGGCGTCCTCTTTTCTTACGAAGAAGGTTAGAATTAATCTTCAACTAGTTTGTTAAGTTGTTTTAAGAAACCGTCTTCGAAATAAAAATATTTACTTAATGTTTTATGTTTATTAATAATAAATTTAATTAATAAATAATAAATTTCTATCTTAGCAAGTTAAAAATACTAGCAAGAAATTTAAAATATAAATATATTTTATAATTATGCAAACCTGATAAAATATCATAAAAATTGGAAGTTACATTTATTTTTAAATTGCTGTACTGCGAAGTGCTGATGGAGATACATATACCCACAAAAGTTCAACTATCATTTATCAACCCAACCTCTTATCTGGTTTTGTACTGGGAATTCAACAATTTATATATTTTCAAATTTCAAAGCCTTTATGGTATGATTAAACTTTTCTATTTTAATCCATGTTTATAGCTCGCTTTGTTTAAGATTTCATTGTTGATGTATTTGTTACAATTACAGTTTAATATTTAAAACTGAAAATGTAGTTGATTCAAATTTTACTTTGAAAACTTTAATTAAAATTAATTTGGTTCTTCAAATAATTTATTTCTATGAAATAAAATCTTGTTTTTTGTATGATGAGATTAATGTAGAGGTAACAAAATTATTAAATTTGTTAAATCACAATAATTGGTAAGATGCAAAATATTTCTTAAAACCAGATAAAAAAAATGGATTAGCTTTATGTTTGAAACAACATGAGAGGTTGAATCAGAGTGTAACACAGAAAAATCAATAAAATAGTGTGATGCCGGAGTTGACGTTGATGACAGTTGTTTTGTTTTATTTCCTTATGCTCGTTTGCAACAGGCTGAGCAAAAAAAGTTTTGTGTATATATGCGAAAATTGACTTTTGGAATGTCATCTGGTGAAGGATCGTTAACGAAGAACATGTTTTTAGGGTTAGTTATACTAAATTTGGTCAACAACGTTTACTAAAGTGGTATTTATTAATGAAATCATGGGTAGGAGCTAAGGTTTTATTTAGTTTATTTACCCCCTATTCTGTTAATCGTCGAATATATGCTGTAAAGTATATAAGGCTCCGTTAATTTATCCTTTTCTATTAATCCAATTAATTGCAGATTAAATATATTTTTTCACATTTTTTCAATTCTTTATTTTTTTTTAAGCCAATGAGACTGTTATACCTTATAAAAATCATCTTTACTTCTAATGTTGTGTATTATTTGGTATACAACGAGTAGAAAATACAGAAATAAGTTTTCACAAATCTTTTACAACAATGTATTATTGTTACCTTTTAGTATATATTCTTCTTGTTGAAAAGATATTGGACCAAAGTATTGTATGGTAAATTGTATTCGTTCTCAACGGCCTTTATTTAGTGTTAAGAGAGACTGCAATTTAAAAGGCGTGGACATAAATATATTTTAGTATACAATAGTAAATCAGAACAAAATTTTGCTATTATTTCATATTTGATTTAGTACATTATTAAAGTGTATAGTTTTTCATAGTTATATATAGATATTAAATTTTAAGTATATTTAAAATTTTAAGCTATAATTATATTTAACTCATACGCTTTTAAATAATATAAACATAAAATGCATCTTACTTTAATAGTTTTAAGAGAAATACGATAAATGACACTTAAGTTTGTTACAATATACTTATATAAATTGAATGATTAATATTATTTGTATTTCAATTATATGAATATAGCATGTGCACAGTTTATAGCAAAGATATTAAAATGTAGTTTTAAAGTATCAGAAAACTGTTTGAAACAGGAGTTCGAGGGAGCATTCTGAGTAGAATATAGCATTAAACTTGGACATCGCCGCGGGGGTAGTGCTAACTTTACACCGTACACTACCAACTGTCACGCTACAGTTTTCCCCACTCAGTTTTATTTTACGTTCAATTTATCCTTTAACATTATCTAAATCGGATAGTACGTATATTTAGTTTTTATTTCCGCTGGGCTTACATATTGGTTTTCATGGGGCGGGATTTCGAGTTTCTACTGAATGCGATTGCATAACTATGGTTTGCTTACGAGTAAATCTTTAATACATATTTAAAGTTTTTCCTTATTTAGTTAATTAACGAATGATAATAAAATATAGTAATCATTTTAAAAATATCCAAATACTGACATCATTGAAAATATCTGTAATACGGAGGGAGCTCTGAAAGTACAACTATTTTTGTGATGAAACCGAGGGGCTTGCGGCAACGTAATCGGGGTTCAGGCTCCGGACTTCGGCATCTCTGTAAACACTTTAATCGTACTGGGAAACTGCACACAATCTTACTATAATCTATACCTACATAACATTTTGTACTTAAAATTTAACGTTCTTTGACGTTGAACGAAATAAGGCTACAATCGTGAATATATTCACTTTCTAGTTTATCCGATTATAATTCAATAATTAGCTGAAATCCCCGATATTTAGACAATCTATTGCAATGAAATAAATAAAATAGTTGGAGGTGGAATATTGTACATATGTATAAATAGATATATGTATATATAGATGTGTAATTACAGGCACAAGGGACATAAAATCTTAGTTCCCAAGGTTGGTGGCGCATTGGATATGTAAACGATGGTTGACATTTCTTACAATGCCAATGTCTAAGAGCGTTGGTGACCACTTACCATCAGGTGGCCCATATGCTCGTCCTATTCCTAGTCCTATTCTATAAAAAAAAAAAAAAAAAGATACTAAAGAAGTATATGGTACAATTTTTATGTACATTCGTAACCTTATCCGGGTGTGAAAATAGCCTGTTTTGTATGATACATCAGTATTCATTGACGTCTTTTATGATCTTGGAACATGCGATGTTTTATATCTACAAATAAATAATCGATTAGTTTACATTAAACTGTTTCGTATAAAAATAATAATTGTCGTAAACCATAAAAGCGGGATGACTCAGTATTGAACTTCGCGTAAAAAACGTCGTTCATGTCTAAAAAGCCCTTAAAAGTAGTATCAATCCAATTTCCCTATTGGTGTTCAGAGTGTCACCGCATAAAATAAAAATGCCTATATTACAGCCACCCTCTGTTGGCACGGTGGAGGCGGTTGTAAAAATTCGTTAATAGCTCTATTTACTGTATTAGTAATATTTTAAGGCGCTAAAAGCAATGTGTACAAAAAGTAATAGCCTATTTGATATTTATTTAGATATTGTTCGACTTTATTGCTACAGTGATATAAGGATTGGGATACAGAATATAGAACCACAAAAACTTAGTCGTCGTAGTGATGCACATACAAATAGGGGAAATAAAAAGTGATTTTGAAACAAAATTTAAGCTACTGGCTTACATTTTTGTTTGCTATATTCTGTGTCAAACACATTTCCTGATATCAGTAAAAATAATACTATTATTCATTTCATTGCTAGTATTACCTATGTTCTTATATTTTTTGTTAACTATAAAATGATTTAAATTATAAAAGTTAAAATAACCAAAACGTATAAATTATCAATTCACATTTTCATTGCAACGCCCTTTAATATAATGTTTGATATCATGGTATTCTTAATAAACGTAGATATTTCCTTACTTTTTTAGGAAGCAATTTAATAAACGAATTTAATAAACTTCGTTTACATCCCGATTACAGCAGATAATGCTCCTTTAAAAGGATTACGGTTTCGTGAACAATACAAGCGATTATCTCAGTGAATGCTTGTCAGCAACATCAGGCTCAGGAGTTATTGTAATATGTAAACGAGCTCGCCTACTGAAATTATCCGAGATTTAAATGTTCTTGTCGATTTCAAATGTTTCAGTAGAGCAAAGTAAACGTTCTTTGTTGTTGTAATTGCTAATTTGTTTTGAGATCTAGTATATTTGATTCATTTTCACTTTGTACATACGACTGTGTAAGGCTAAACATACAGTACAATGTTCATTAGCAATATGACATACACAGTTATTGAAAATGTAATTAAAAAGATACAAATTTAACAAATCAAATTTAATTTTAATTGCTTAAAATCTTTCTGTAATATGGACAAATATTTTTAATAATTAATTATTGTGTATTAATCTCCTTATTAATTTTACAAATTTTGAAATGTCACTTGACAATACAGGTGACTATTATTTTATCTTAAATAGTAACCAGCTTGATTGAGCTTCGGATCGTGTTATATAACAATGAATAATATGTATTGTACCGTAACAAAGCGGTTTGTTATCACTTACCCAAATTTCAAACTTTGCGTTTAATCTTTTGACATTTGATACGTTTGTTGAGTTAAATGATCTTAACTATAAATTTCTCTAACAAATAATAACTTTCAAAATAATAACTTTTTACTAGTGAAAAATAGAAGACAGTAATAATATTAGATTATTTCTAATGCTTCTAAATTTTCATTATAATTCACCATTCCATGCTTGTTAGATAACTAGTTTATTTTATTATAAAACATAGACTACTTATAAAGCAATGTTAACGATCACAAGCCGTACTTAAAGATTCAAGACCAGTTTCAATGTTCGGGAAACCTTGCAGTGGTTTGCAATGTACCTTACTTACTATAGGGATCGCAGGTGTGTGTCGACCTGCTGGGAATGCCGGGATGGGAACAAAGCCTTCATGACTCAGCGAGAACCTTGCCAAAACTAGGTATTTGTTCTCACAAAAACAGGTATCAGCTTCTTCTATACATAAGTAATTTATTCTATGTTTCGATTAATGATAGCTAAAATTGACTAAGAAAAACTAACAATTTAAAAGAGGTTTAGTTTTTATCAATTCTCCCAATACAAAATAATAAATAGGCTAAACATTAATTACTTGGGTGAAATATAATAATGAAGACCCGTATATAACGTATTTTACTTTTCATTTATTAAAGATTACTTTTTCCATATTCAAAATATTTATCAAATACTGACCCTGTTTGTAGTCTAAATTTATATTTTCCAATAAACTCTGCAGTTATACTTTCGTAGCTTTCCGTTACGAATATGCTCTGAAATATTTAAACAATTTATGCTTCTTCTGTATACTTAAGATTTTGCTTACAACATTCAACATAGTAATTTTGTTTTTATTCTATTCTAAGATATTACTTGGGGGAGATAAGTAATTAGAAAAGTTTGATATGAAACGTCTGCGGTAAGGATAAAAAAGGAATAAAGAAAAAGATTCCCTGACGATTTGAATTTGAGGAGTCGAGTGGAGAGCGGCTGTACGCTCAGTGGCTGGCGACTTTAACGGACCGTGACAATCGCTTCCATGCTAAATGTCATGGTGGCCATTGTTCTGAACCCTCCCCGCGCCTGCTTTACGGCCCCCTCACTTTCTCTACGACGCGTTGGCATTTATACCCCACGCCCTTACCTGCGGGTAATGAAAAATGTACGACTCTGCTTATTGATTATAGTTTCGTCCACCATAAAAGCATTATTATATTAATATTAGGCAAAACCAAAAGGAAAGATAAAGATAATTTGATAATCTTTATTGTTAACTAATTATGAACGACAATAGTGAACTAAGCGAGTTCAAGTGAAGAAAAAGGGAGGAGGGGTACGTTAACTTAATATGGCGGGGCATCACGGCAATTTGTTCGAGACGAACCTCCAGCTGCCTGAGTGCTGGCACGGACAGGGTTGCCTGAACAATTACTATTACTTTAAGAGCTTTTAATTTTTTGTTTTTAACCTTATTAGTGTACGGTAATGAAGCATTCATTTATGCTTGAATTTTTAAAGGAGGGATAATAAAAGTAATATTATCCTGTATCCCAAATATTTTTCATTAAAAGGGAAAATCACTACATTACATTTTATCAGTTCATTTTACTAACATTTCATCATTGATATTTTAATAAGATTTCTTCGTCTTTGATTTTATTATTTTACATACATTACGAGTATGTTCTACATTTTGTATAATTTCGGCTGTAATTACAGCCAACCCTAAGTTTAATTTACGCGTGTGCTGGTGAATGAAATCGTGTGAAAAGAGATTATGGATCGCTAAGATCTTAGCTTGAAACCTGTACTCTATGCGACGCAAGGCTTAGACTCGCCTACGTCATTAGTCACGTATTTACGGTACTTAAACTCAGTAAAATTTCATTAAGGACCTAAAATCACTAGTATGTATATTAAATAAGTCTTGATAAATTCGTCTACGTCAATTATGGCGTTGATAGGGTGTATAGAGAATTAATCACTACTTTTTAAAATAGTTTCTGAATGTGAGGTTATCGTCCTTTATTATCCTTTTCCGTCACTTTCATAATCCTATAGCATGATCATATATATACCCTCCTAATCAGTATATTTTACGCGAAACAAGACATGATTGCATCTGGTTATTTATAAATTTAATCTTGTCAGATTAGAAAAAATTACAGGCAATTCCAAAAAATACATTTTCGTTGTTGCTTTTTAAATTTAATAAGAAGAAAACCTTTACAAATCTACTCTTAAATATTTCGTAAAAATATGTGTAAAATAATCAATAAGATCGTTCTCATGATTAAAATTTACATTACTGGTGGTAAGGCTTTGCGCAAGCTCGTCTGGGTAGGTATCGTCCACGCATCAGATATTCTACCGCAAAAAACAATACTTGGCATTGTTGTGTTCCGGTTTGAAGGGTGAGAGAGCCAGTGTAATTAAGGCACAAGGGAAATAACATCTTAGTTTCCAAGTTTGGTGGCGCATTTCTTACAATGCCAATGACTATGGGCTATGGTGACTATTTACCATCAGGTGGTTTATATGCTCGTCCACCTATCTATTATATATTATAATATTTATTTATTTAAATATCAAAGTACAAAATTTCTCCTTATAAACATGTTGACGTGTCTACATTAATAATAATAATTAAATAAATTTTTAATGATAAAAAAAAATATCATAAAAGCTGGCTGGGTTTGTGACACGAGTAAGTCATTATACTACCAACACTTGGGACAACTTCATTAGGAGGTCATATGTCGACGGGGAGGCTAGGTTTCGCGAACGTTGTTTGTTCTAAAGAGAGCTGCTGTTCGTGTTGAACAATACTTACTCAGTGGCATTTTTTAAGCTGATTTTGCCTAATTTTTAATTCACATCTTATATCTGTTATTATATATATTTGTCATGAGTACTTATAATATTTTTTAAATGTTTGTTGCAAATACATAAAATTCAAAATCAAATTCCAAATTTAAAAATACTTTATTTAACTAATGGGGCTTAGTGCAAGCTCGTCTGGTTACCACTCATCAGATAAGTTGGCTTTTACAAGCGGTTTATAAGAATTGTCTTAATATTTTAAGGCGCTTATGATGATAAAACAGGTTATGTAATAAATATATAAAGAATTGTTTGATTAATCAACATATGCGTACATGTCTTTCTTTCTAACAACTTTCTTCGTGAAAGCATTGCATTACATTTTATAGTACAAATACGCGCACGTATAAAAATAATAAAATGTCTCGTTTGCTCGGTTATTTGCGTACGATACAGACGTGAAGACAATGATGCCCGACAAAGATCAAGCCGTCTATAAAAGTGTATTTGCGAAGAAATTTAATAAAGCGGAAGTGGACGGCCATTACGGTGCCCCTGCCGCCTTTACATAGTCGTGGATGGAGGACTTGGATTGTCATACCACCCTAGTTCATATGGTGCAGACGATTCTTTTGTCGGCAAATTATAGTTGACATTACGAATAATATATTGTACAAATTGGAGGGTATTTTGAGGAAACGATTTTATTGATACGAGAGTTTATTTATATACAGATTAAACAGTATGTTATATTTTAATACAATTACAAAGGTAAAAATAATATAGTAATTTGTCCAATTTTTATATATTTTTTATAAGAATTCATGTAACAGTTTCGTTTTGGTTTCGCAAATGTATAATACGTGTTCACGTTATATTGTTATCTCTCATTATATTATCCGTGCAAAAGATTTTCAATTTCTATTTTAAAGTAACTTCTAATTTTGTAGCACATTCGTAGCTTCGTAGAATCTGCATAAGGTTTGGATGAATGTAAATCTACTTTACTGAAAACATCATGTCATTAAAAAAAAAAAAAAAATATATATATATATATATATATATATATATATATATTAATTTACATAGAAAAGTTATCAAATTAAGAAATCATGCTATTCGTTGATAAGAATAATTAAATTTGTAAATAATTTCCTATTGAAATTGTATATATATATTGTAATGCAAGTATATGGTTATTTTCTTAAATTTTCCTAAGGCTGGATAAAAATTATGAAAATGCAATCATTTTCATCATTCAATCATTTCATCGTTGATTCGTTATCAAATCATTTGATAACGAATCAACGGATTTGATAATCCTTTCGTATATACATTGTATCATATAATATGCAATATTGATAACGTTTAATCCAACTATTTTCCAGTGATACCTTTTTGTTAAATCATAAAACTTCCTTTAAATTTTTTATCGTATAGCGGCTTAATAGTGTAATTGACAAAGCCTATAAATTGAAAATCGAGCGTAGCTCACAATCGGCTCGCTTTGTTAGAGTTTACAAAATCGACTGACCCTGTGTGAATTTATACACAATGAAACCCAAGTGATGTTCTAAATTAAAGAGTATTCAATTTTTTCTCGTTAGGGCATTTTTTTTTATTTTTCATTAACGAATTTAATGCAACATAGCAATAACATCATAACGAAAAATAGTGTAGTTGTTAGCAGTCTGTTTTCTAAGCAAAAAGTCGATATTTCTGTTTGAAATATATATTTGAGAACTCTGAGTCTGTTTTACCTATATATATGTACATATACTTATGTACAGTATACGTATGTGTAGTAGATAATCAAATTCATCGAGTTATATGTTACGCGCTAAAACAATGATCTTAAAAAATATATATGTTATTGGTTTATTACATTGGGTGATATTATATCCAATCTTTAATAGTAAAAAATGGTATTTGACTTCGATAGTACAATTTCGTTTTTAAGTCATATGTTGTATTACGATTGCAACTTGAATCGAAGGGTGTACGGGCGCCGACGCGTCGCCCTACTTGTTGCGCGACGCCATCCAGTTGATTATGTACGCACCGGCTACATATATTGACTTTACAATTGTTGTCTATGGACTTTTCATATATGTATAGGAACATGATAGATTAATATAAGTTGCATTATATTTAAAAGGTGGAGCTATCGCTAAGTTTGTATTTATTATTTTATCTTTTGTATTTTATTGGAACGAAATTGGTTACTGAGTGCTGCTGCTATTGTACCTAACTTAAAAACTTCAACTTGTGCGACGATCGAATCAATCTGTGATGGTTTTGAATTAAATAGGGATTTCAAAAGCTATTTTGCTTTAGTAATCTTTAAGTATAATTGAAGTACTGTATTTAATTATTAATCAATTTTATTTTGTATACGTATCGTTAAGGTTTTTTAAATTGTAATAATTTCAAATAAATAAATATATTTTGCACAGATAATATTTACTTGTAAAAAGAAATTAAATAAAATTAAAAACTTTATCAGATTATGAGTTTACGTCGTGAAAATCAAGCCCGATGATTAATTAAAGATACATTTATTCGATTTAAAGCCAGTTCAAAATGACATAAGCCAGGCGCAAGTCATTGGATATTCGAAGCGTCTGGCGACCATATCGAAAATAGCAAAAGAGGGAAAGACGTGTAATTTACGCCTTTGCTCATCATGACCAGATTGAAATTCCGCCCAGCGCCCCGGCCGGCTGGCTGGCGCCTCACTTGTTGCTCGAAACGTCATAACTACCCCTACGTGATCATATTATTTGATAGTGTTACTTCATTTATTTGTATATTAAACTTTGAGCATCGTGGCGCGATAATATATCGCTTTATCTTATTGCCGATAAAGACTAATACATTTTTAGTATATTGCTTGTGTTTTATTTTAAACAATTTATTAAAAACGCCATACTTAATTAATAATTAATAATTCAAATTAATAATTTTTTACTTTCCAAATCGCCTCTTTCATTTAGTTTTTAAAATATTTTTATATTTTTATGTACCAATTATATTTGTTGTGTAATTGTAAATTGCAAGTTGGTATAAAGAATTATATGTATTTAATGGTTTCCGAAGTAACATTTCTTGGAACGTTATCTCAGTCGTTTTCATTTCAGTATTTTCTTCGTCAATTTGCTTTGCTTTCATGAAATACGTAATCTAGAGTAGTAAATAAGCACATACGAGCTATAATTTCACTAGAAACTTGACATATTCCTTGGTTAGTTGGCAGGGAATCCTTTCAAATGGCATTTCAAAAGCGCGCCGCGACGCCTTGCGTCGTGAAGGAAACATGCTTTAATCAGTCTGGGAGTATACGTCACAAGCTAGATGCATGACTATGTATGGCTGATCTATTACGCAAAATCAAGATTGGGTATTATCATGATACACATATTACAGTATAAAAGATTAAAAAATGTAGGAATCAAAATAAAACATTGTGTATTGAATAGTCAATATGACATAATTCAAACACGACAATGTCAAAATGACAAAGTTATTTTTAACGCTTTTTTTTTATTTATCACGTGATCATTTACCACAGCTCTTAGATCATTTAGCTTGTTTCACAGCTCATTGTATCGACGTATCGGGATTTACTGCGATATTATAGAGACATGAATAATTCAGTTTGTACTGGTGCGTCGATTCGATAGACGATAAAATTATTAGATTTTTATCGACGCTACGGATAGATTCTATAAATTTCTAGTGAACCGAGCTTTATCTTATTCTCATTGCTTATTTAATACCATCACTGCTACTGTCATAATCTTGATAGTATTTATATATGTGATTTTTAAAATATTTTTTTTTTTTTATCGTCAATCTTTATGTACTTTAAATTGTGTTAAATATATAATATTATAAGCTGATTCAGCGGATATTAAGAAATGTAGTTTTCTTGTCTCCAAAGTGTCAAACTGTGGCAGCGTAGATGAATAGCAAATGTTCACATGTAATTAATTAATTAGTCCTGCAAATTAATACTCAGAGGGTGCAGTTGACGTGACGTTGCAGTGTCGCGTGCGCCGTCTCTTGTTCTAGAATTAATTAAAGAAGCCTTCTAAGTGCATATGGCACTTAGTGGCCAATAATTTTATTATATTCTTAAATATATATTCATATATGTATTTATATTTACTTTCCTACAACCTACTTGCTACGCGGAGACGGTTTACAATTTAAAATACTTAAATACGTTTCACGTATATCCTATTGATCTATCATAAGATATTTATAATTTAACTAAAATTTTTTAACAATAAAATGAAGTGAATGAAAAAGGTAATTCTAACCTGAAAATGATATGAGTTCACGATCTATAATAGTAATGCGGTCGTAAAAGAACAAAAAACTAAAACTGTATCGTAAAGATAAAAATCGTGCAAACACGAAAAAAACATAAGGATATTTGAGGGCAGCGAAGCCCCGAGCGGGCACTTAGCGTTGGCTATTAAGGAGCCGTGACCGCCAGCGCGACGAACGACGAAAACTATAAAACCGTTAAAGTAACGTTTCAGCAGCCGTAAAGACCAAGATCTGTTGACAATGTCGCCCCAAGCTCCATAAAACGTATGCACCCAGGCAGTAAAACGGTACTATGATTAAACTTATCTCCAAACCTCGAATCAGGACCTCTGCTAATAAGCCTTAATTCGTTAATGTTTGTGCCTTTCTTTTTTTCGTCTGTTTCTTGTGTGCATGTCGAAAATTCGTTGGCGCAATGCCCAGCTTTCTAATATAAGATTGTTGTCCTACTGCGACATTTGCTTACGTTTCTCGGTCACATATGCGGTCCGAATTATTCTTTGACTTTTGCTATTGTAAAGTGTCGAAATGAAAAAAATATATGTATTTGTAGATAGAAGATGAATGAATGAATGAAAAATTTTAACAGCTCCGTTTGATGCTCTAATCTTTACGAGACACGAAATGTCGAAGTGCGTTATAGCGCTGGTCGTATAAAAAGGGGAGGACTCTCAAAACGCTTTACAAGTACTGGAAGGATGTTATAAAGGTTTTACGGTCGCTTTCCGTCAGCGAACGCTGCAGTGGTCTTAATGGATGACCTAAGTGCATAGAAACATTCATAGTACTGGTAAGAAATCGTTAACGATGCACATTAAATAGCAACGCCGGCGTAAACAATATTAATATTACCTAAATCGTTATAAGTGGTAAAAATAAAGTGATGGTCTTTTGTTATAAATTATTGGAACATAAAATAACTAAGCATTGAAGATTTGTCTGGATAAGTCGCGCCTTGGTTAATAAGTGAATGGTTAACAATCGCTACAATACATAATGTTTTCTGAAACCAAATGTAAAATAAATAATACAGTAAAAGCATTCGAAAGTTGCTGCTCGGAGTAGGTTTGATTTACTTAACGTTGAAACGTTTATCTTGGATCATTCATCACATTGGAAATAATGAAGAAATTCCTTGGCTAAACAAATTCACATCAATTAGTAATTCGAGACGCTATGGGGTTATTCGAGTATTTTCATTATTTATCAAGTAAGCCATAGTTAAAAAGTAATAATTAATTTAACAATAAACTTACTAATGAGAATGTTTAATAATGAGTACAATTTAATATTATATAGATTTCAGATACATTATTTTAAAGAAAAATATATTTCACAAAAATATTTATTTCGATTCGCGAATAATCGCAATCGGTTAAAAAGTTTTAGTTAAATTTTAATGTTGATTTTCAATTGATGAAATATTTCGATTTGTTTGATGAGCTGATTTGATTGTTTGATTGTTGCATACCTTAACTTTAAGATTCTACTCATACTAATCCACTTTAAACATAACGAAATATACGAATAGCTAGAGTAATAACATTTTAAAATTACAATCAAATACCACTTATCGTAGTAATACGTTTCCGTAGATGTCTTTGAAAATGAAACACTTTTACAGAGACGTGGAACTAGTTATTTCGAGTTCTATCCTAGTTGATTTATCTCAAAATAGTTACTAGGTTATGGTACCATAGTCAGGTGAGGTGGTAGTATATAGGCAGGGAGTGCTAGGCAGACTGACGTCGGCGTGCTTGTTTTAGCGACTGATCGATACGCCCGGCCCACTGTGTCCTACTTAGTTGGTAGCCACACCATTCTATTTTCTTTGGCCCTTTATTTGAATACAGCAATGAAAATCCGTTTTATACAAACACTTCATGGCAAATTATCCGGATTTTGTTATAAACTTTGCGGATATGTATAATAAAATTTTAATTTGAGAAATGCTTTATAATTCAATGTATGATTCTCCTTAGGGCATGATTTTTTTACAACTAGAACTAAACTAATACAATTGGTAATATGATTATTTCATTGAAAATTTTACTTAAAAAAAAAACGTTTATGTCTCTTACTTATATTTTGTTTTTTTAATTAAGATAACTTTTTTCCTAGTAGTTTAAGAATTATGATAAAGTCCTTGGAAAGTACATACTCTAGTAAATAAAAAGGAAATAGAGACTTGACAAATGAACTTTACGCAGTTGACGCAACATGATGTAAAAGACGATGTGAATATAAAATAGTTGTTAGGCAACAACATAAATTTTCATCTCATCGTATCCCTAAGTTTATTTAGACAAGGAACAAGTAGTCAACGTGCTGGGAATTTAGATAGAATACATTGATTTAAGCGAACACAAATAATTGAAATTGATATGAACTTCGGCATTACTATACCCAGTCTCAGTGGAATAAAAGGTTAATAATAATATCAATTTTGATAAACACAAATTTAATTTTTTTTTTTTTTATTTTACGTTTACGTAGTAATCCTTTTTTATGTGGTACAGTTTTTGAACCGTAGTAGGACCTCATTACTACTTTTAATGACATATTTTTATTTACAAACAGGTGTGTTAGCCAACAAGTCGTGTCGTTTGTGGTCGGCCGTGTTCTCTGGGGCTTAACTCGCAATGTATTAAAAGGTTTTACTTCACAGAAAAACTTTTATAATTAAAGGACATCAAAGAACCTCTGCGATGGGGTTACACTTTAGATCGTTATTCAAAGCAGCTGTAGTCGAGATAAGGGATCTTTGGCGCCAATTTAATGAAACTTTATTTGTTAGCTGTGACAACGAACTTTATTGAATATGAACAAAATTTAATAAGCGAGGCTTCGTTTACAGTTGTCTTGTTAATAATTGTAAAAATATAACATAGATTATAAACCTGTTTAATAATGTATAATTAAGAAGAAGAAAAATTACCGTATATGTGATGCTACGAGAAGATGCTTGAATTTGAGATATTTTTATACAACGAAAAACTAAATTATATATATAAACAAAACATATTTGTAATCAACTTATTGGGGTTAGTTGATAAGTTGATTGGTATTAGACTTGTAGACAACAAAAGATAATACCGGCTTCGCCGCCTAATGGATTTGTCAACTGCTGTGCCAGTAATTAAATAAAAATACTGCTGGTTTTTGTATCTATCACAAATGGTGGTTCTGTAATCTAATCAATCAGAGGAGATCCATAGCAATAATCTGTTGTAAAGTTCGTGTACGATAATAATTAATTATAATTGGTTTCCCTTAAAAAGTTTTCGATACTCCTTAAACTTTTTTTAGTTTCTTTATATTGGGGGTATTCGTAAAATTCGTGGACATTCTTAGTATTCTTTAAAATTCTTTCAAATGAAAGCTCCCGTTTCACGTGCAAATCGCGTTTGCAGCTAAGTAACCGGAGGCAAATAATCCTATTTTCATTTCGTGCGTCATGTTTTTATAGGATTAAGTTACAAAAGCCACTACCTCATCCTTTTATGCGCTTTGCGTTCCATCAACTTTTTAAAAGACCTACTCTGTCTCTGACAAACAATTTAACAGCCTAACTTCGCGGAATAGACTTTTTGGTAGAGATCTGTTATTCACTCAAAAGTTTTAAGTGGCTGTGAAACATTATTGTGAAAGAATTAAAAAAAGACTTGTGCAAAGCGATTTGATACTTTGCGGACATATGCATAAGTTGCATTATAAATTGTCTTCTGTGTCAGGTTTGTGAGGAACTGGTGGTAGACTCTTTGAATTTCAAAGTATTGTCGAACTTTTGTTTAAAAGTATAAACGTATAAATGAATTCAAGTTTTGTTAATCAAAAGTTTTGTGATAGCTTATTAAATTACTATTTTATTTTAACTTGAATTTTGAAAAAAATAAACTTTTTGTTATTACTAAATTTTATTGAAGGTAAACTATTAATTTTATTCTTTAATTAATAATAAATGAAAGAAAGTTAAAGAATTATGTAGAACTGTAATTTTATATCCAATACTAAATCGTAAATTTTAAACTTAAAGAAATTAATTTTCCATTACAGCAAAATTGCGGTGTTTGAGATAAATCTGCAAAACGAACTTTTGCTGGAACTTTGTAAATTGTGTCCTAAGGTTGGTTAAATGTTGCGTTATTAAGAAAGTCTTGGCTTTGATAAGTGCCGTGGGTAGGAGCACCCTAGTGTGTAAGCCCCTCCATTAGGCGGGTATGTTGCAAGCCCCCGCTACGCACAGCGGGTCCCCCGATCGGTTTCTATCAAGCCTTCTAAAAGAGCGTGGAAAATTAACTGTTGTTCTACGGCCTTTGCTGACGCAACTGCCTTACATACGTGGTTAGTCATGTTTTTCCTAGGTTTACAAAGAGTATTAAATATTTATAAGCAAATATGTAGTGGTTATTTTTCTTAAGTGTAATGCGACTCAGAGCTAATAAAAAAGCTAATATTTATTATTATCGCAATCGTCCAGTAACGTATTCGTTTATCAAATTATTTTTATCAAATTTAGTCTCATCTAAAATACTAGTAGTTTACACCGTACATAAAAAACTAAAACATTTTACGTGCGTAGCTCGTTAGTTTCAGGACCTTTTTAGAATTTTGATAATTACATTAAACGTACGAGAATTCTTCTGTGTAAAATGTAATCGAATTATTTTCAAAGCGTCCGGAACAAAGAGGTGGAATATATGAAATCGTTAACTAACCGTAACATGTGCAACAGACATATAAAGCACGATTATACTTCAAATAGTATTAAATACTATAAAATCCACTAAAATTTACTAGTTGCGTAGTTTAATAGCAGTTTTACTATAATTACAGCCCATTTAAATTTATTTATATTGTCATTATACGATTTTTTAATGTACTTCGAAGATAAATAACCCTAAATACAAACTTTAAATACCCAATAAATATAAAAGTTCATTTTAAGTACATTGTTTTAATATCTAAAACGAATTAATTTCAGTCAAGTATGTTAATAATTGAAAGAGCAATATAGATAGATCAGTAGCGGGTGTTTTTTTCTTTCTTGTTCAATTAAGAGACATACGTTTTCTATATTTCCAAGTTGGCGCTGCTCACAGTCGCCCCGCCCGTTGTCGCTGCGCTGCGGTGTCTAATTACAAACGTTGAATAGAACTTTTTGTTCAGCTAGATTGTCGCCTCACTACAGTTATTCATTTCAAATTGAAAATAAAATTTTACCGCAGTGAGTATACGAATACGTTTGTTTCATGTTCTTACTGTTTTGATTTGTATTTTATTATTCTGAAAAAAACATTCTTAAATGATTAAACTATATTGCCTCGCTTATTATAGTTTATCAAGCGTGCTTTTTCTGTTATATCTTTGTGATTATTTTAAGTTTGTGGTAACTTTTTAATAGATGGCAGCATTTTTATTGGGCAATCGGTACTGCATAATCCGCAGTATCTTATTTTAAAGCGGCTGCATAGCATAATAATGTCAGCTATTCGTTGGGCTTCGTCAGCGCTCTGCTCGACAGGCACTCGACGTGGCGAGACTCGAGCTCAAGGCTCGAGCCACCTCGAGCCTCCGACCCGCGGTCTGAGAGTGCTGGCGCGGCGGAAGCGAGCCCTTACGTGCTTGTCGTCACGACATGCCGCCTTTGTCCACCCACTAGGCTTATTTGCTGAACAATGAAAAAGACGAAAGCTTCCAACGTATTTCTGTATTAAGCCTTGTGTAAAAAAAGTATTAATCGTGGACAATGTGTCATGATCTCAAAAAAAGTAGTTAAAATCAAAACTTCGTATATTTATTTCATAGTGCGTGTCTAAACTATAAAACACAGGTGTCCTCCAATTTTTAGGCTTAAATTTCTTATAGTTGAGACTGTGCGCTGATATTCAGCCTTCCATGATATATTGTCTTTTATATGTAAAGATAAATAAATAAATAAGAAAAATAAATATTTTCCTTCATGATGATATCACAAACATTTACTGTAAGGGTCTATATACTTCTTAAATTATAAATTATAAGGTGCAATAAATCAGATTATTACATCTAGTATAATGTAATTTGACTTATCTCGGCACACTTTTATACATACATGTATAACTTAATGCGGCAAACTCTATTCGGAACTGTAATAAGAAACATTGGTAGCAATCTCCAGCGTCCGACAAGAATTTTTTTGTGATTACGCGTTTCAATTTCTCAATTCAGTCGGTCCGTCAAGGCGAGTGAGCGATACGCTTGTCGAATCTCTGTGACAGCAAGCGACCCTTCAAGAGTACACTGTCATGTACGATTAGAATTTTTATGGGTTATATCAACTTTTAATATATTACTATATCTACTGCTGTATGTGACTGTTTTATTTACCTTATATCTCTACAAGATAAAATAGATTACTTGAAAAATGCTTTACTATAAATTTAAATATAATCTCAAACAACTTATAAAATATATTTATTTTATTTTATTTATTTTATATATATATATTAATTTTATTATGTTATTAAGTGTTTTTAATTTTTTTTTTTTATATTTTCTGTTAGTTATTTAAGTAAAAACTATTGAAATGTAAATCGTAAATTTATGATATATAATATTTTATTTAAAGCGAATAAGTGCTGATTAACCGTTGTAAAAATATTTATGCATATTTGACACATTTGTAACCATAATTTTTCATAAAATCTTTAACATTGCAACACTCAAATGCTTCTCAATACCAAATCAATTAGTTTCCAGAAATCTGGGTGTTTGCTACATAATTCATTTTCATGTCTGAATACCGTTTTCAACCTTGCCGGTTTGAGAAAACCATAAAAAATATCGAAGAACATTACGCTATCTTGTGAAAGTGATTGATGAAGATCTATAAGAAACATCCTCCATATTATTTTGCTTAGCCTTATGTTTAACTCGTTTTGAATCGTGTAAGAGTTAAAAAAGTAATTGCAGATATACTCGTATCTAACAATTAAACTTCATTGTATAGACACAAAAAATCGTATTTATACTGATACATACACATCATTGTGTATGTATACGAGTATGTATAGAAACCACAGGGAAGCTTGTTGTTTTAAAAAACTGGGTAAAATGAAATATCCAAGCCTAGTCAAAGACTCAAATCTTTGATGAAAAGATGAAAAAAACAACATGTAGTTAGTATTACAACTTAATCATATTTAAAAGGCCAATTTATGTAAAATGATACCAGAAAGTGTGCCGGAAAAAAACTTAGTACTTATTTTATTATCGATATTTTAAAATCATGTCAAATCGAGCGATTTTAGTGAGGAGGATCGGAGAGCACTCGTGTCGAGGGCCCCGAGTGCACTTGACAGTCCGTCACATTATTCGACCTACTTAGAAGGCGAGGTGTCCTTCGAACCACCTACTTCATACTTTCCTTTGTATCCTTATTGGAAAATTTTAAAATATTTTCGTAGAAGTGAATTAGTTATCATTTATTTTAAGCTATGTACAGTAATTTTTATTCATATATATTCTATAACTAAAATTAAAATAAAAAACGTTTTAACGTTGGTTTTTACTATAAATCTATTTAAAGTGTAATTAATACATTTTAAAATTAAATTGTTTGAAATTGCTGTACGAACAAAATTTAGTAGAGTAGTTTGTTTGTAAACTCTAAAAGCCGCCAGTGAACCGTAGACTAGATTATGTCACTTGCAACTGCAGCTAAATTAACCGATCGGCTGCTACATGAGTTATATGTATGGGCTTTTATAAGGTACTACTTATAGGGATAAGTACTAAGATCATTATGATTTAGAATAGTTTACCACATATAAGATGAAGGTTTTTATAATTTTGAATTTGTTTTCAAAAATGGTTCTCATTTATAGTTATAACTACTATCTATTCTAAAATATATCAGAATATTATTATTACAAGTATTCAATTAAGGAAATAACTTAATTTATTTTAAGTTATTTTTTACAATGATGGTTTCAATCATATACTAAAAGAGACAATAATATAGAAGTTAGACTGGGTAACTATGGATAAAATTTGCATATTTGAATTTAAAATAAGAAAATTTTCCAAGATTACAATATGAATTAAACCTTGAAAGGAATATTTTACAATAAAGTATAAAACATTTTTTACATAGAAATAAAGCGGTCAAACATGGACGATAATAATATGAGCGGTTCGATATCGCCGACGAATGACAGGAGCCGCCATATTGGTCGCATAAATCAAGTCGGCGAAGTGACACCAGCGTAAGCGATCGAGTGTCAGCTCGTCTAGAAATAAAAGCAAAGGGATTTTTCACTAGTTGAGTGGTTTGCTCTGAGGCATGCGATGAAATTTGTCTCGTCCGCAATCACTTTTTATTTTAGAACTTTGACTTGGTGTTAATTTAAAACGCTAGATAGAAATATTTTTGTCGGGGTTACTTTTTAATTTTTTTTTATTTCCCACTTGTGGGTTGCGTTCCTCCGTTCCTTTTGGGAGTTTATATAATGAAGGTTTGGAGTTTATTTCTCAAAGACGCTCTAATCCTGTGAAAGTGTACCATAATTATTTTTTTTAAATCAACCATTCTGTCTCAAAAATATTTAAATAATAATGTAAACAATATAATTTAAATATTTTGATCGCTTTGCCTTTGGTATTTTTCTATACTATTTAGTTATTACAAATGCTTCAAACATTTATTTTGTAGATTATTTTTATAATTTATTTTATACAAAATATATCAAAGAACGTAGTTACGTAAGATTAAGAATTAATAACCAAAGACGAAAAATTTCTAGGATACTAAATGTAATCTAGTATTTGTGTCGATGAGAAAAGACATCGATACCATTCTAGACGCTGGTGTCATGTTCTGCGGTCAGATAGAAGCCGCAAGAAACATTCCCTAACGATGATTCCTGTTACAAATTAACTCGCTTGGGAAGCAATATTTTTATTTATAGACATATCAAGAGTATATATTTTATTGGGCTATATATTTTGTATGTCTATCAGTGACTTAAGACTTGCTTTATAATTTTACTTCAAACCATAAAAGTATCATGTTAAGAGTTCGTTCCATTTAATATTAAATTTCATAACTAGATTGACTATGAAAGAGAGAACCTTATGCCTATAATAGGCATAAGACCCTCTCTTTCATATATTTCATATTTATATTTCTATGGTCGTAACTCAATATCGAGATCCTTACTTTCTAAGATCCCTTTTCAACAGACGAGAGATCAGACAAACTCTTACTATGTAACTCTTTTCTTATTTCCCAAAAAAAGAAAAATAGAACTTTTATACAAAGAAAACAACTGTACCGTACTTGACATTCAATATTTCAATAAAACCTTATGTTTTGGTTTACGCAAAGCGGAGAGACGAAAATTTACATTACATAGGTTGTGGAGAAATTGAGGTCTTACTTAGCGGAAATGTATACATACTCGTTTAATGCTTTAAGTAGCATCGTTTTAGGTCACTTACTCTACGCAAAAATCTCCAACGAAAGATCTTTAATATTTATTACAAATTTTGAAAATGAATGATAAGTATTCGTGTAATATAAGTATACGGACTTTTGACGTTTAGGAGTTGATAAATTTTTTAAACGAATTTTTGTATATTTTAAATACTTTATGGAATTTTAATTTTTAAAACTTCTAGTTTATCGTAATTTCAATAAAAATTAAATTCAGTTTATTATTTTATTGAATATTGTAAAAGCTCTTGCGTAATTCGTAAAATATTCCACGGGCAGCTCCCTAAACGTTTAATATCGGATAAAATACACCCTAACGTTCCGTGTTCCCCCGTTGTTCATATCGGCATGTTATTCAGATTATACACGAATATTTCAATGCTTTCTACTAAATTACAGCTCACGAAACTCTTTTACTTAACGTCGTTGACTGAAGCGTGCTTTGGAGTAACTTCGCATGTTATAAGCGAACGCGGTATTCGATTTGATACTGACTTGATTTATTTAGAATATTTTGTTTTTCATTTATTACTTTAATTTCAAATCATCATGAATTTTTATATATTGTTAATTTCATTTGATAAAATTAACAATAATGTTAAAGTAATCGAATGAAAAAGTAATATACTTTAAATTAATCGTATGAAATATATCTTTATTAGCAAGGTTTCATTATATAATTGATATTATATAACTAAGTATTTCGTTTTTGAAAATAATGTACAGCATAAACTGACACCGAGTTTTCCATGTTATTACAAACGAAAAATTGCAACACATTAGGACGCACCGTCTTAAATTGTTAGAGAATGGATTTCCCTGAGCGTATACTCTCGTTTCATTATTCTAAACAACGAATAAATTTACCAAGGGAAACAAAACAATCGTATTAATTTTGAACGGCTGCGGTCGCTGCATCAGTTGATCGTATTATTTATACTTCTACTCCAACTCGCTTTTCCATCGAGCTGCCGTTATAGGTATTCCAGTGAAACCTTTTTGACAAACAAACCAATTAGAGCAGCCTTTGGAATGGTTACGTGGAGGAAAAAAAATGCGGTAAATGGCAACTGTCAGCATTTCGGACAAACACAGTGTCCTTTAATTAGATTCGTAGCGGGTGTAACCGGCTTATTCCAGCTTAGCCGGTACCCGTGAGTGCGACCGTGCCACTGCAAAAATGACCAACTAATTGGCTTAGAACATTGTATGTATGTACGCATTTCAATATCCAATATTCCGTTTAATGGTGCCTCCTAAAAGGTTGCCGATTTTCGTTATGTTCGATGGGGATTATCGAATGGTCATTATTTTGTTTTTGTTAAGGAGAAATCACTTGAACTTTGTGTTCAGTTTTATCGATAGCTATTTTACCTTTTATTATTGGAGAGAAAATGTTGATGTGACAAAAAACGATGTAATGTGGGTGTATAAGGAATAATATGAATAACGTATTTTTTTTTAATCCACAGTTCTTCTTATTCTTTAGTAGGCTCATAAGAATTATAATGTAGTAATCGCATTTATTTTTGCCTATTTTAGGCAAAAACTCAAAGGTCGGCTTCACAAGATGGTTGCGGTGGGCAGACATCCGCAAAGGCGCTTTTGCTCCGGATATATTATATCGATCCAATGCTTAAACTATTATTAGTATATATCATGAAGCAAGGGTTCATAATATTCTGAAATATGTATTTATAGTAAAAATTCTTATCTTTAGAGATATAGGCCAAGACAAAACAGTTCAGAGCTTTTTCTCCTCTGTTTTTAAGCATGCAATTGATATAATATGTTAACCTTAAACCTTCAACAATAATTACGGTCGAATTTCAACCGCTGGGCGAACATTATTTATCCATAAAGGATAAAAATAGTATATATTGAGCACAGTCAATAAGTATCAGTTAGAAAATTATTTTTAAACTAATATCTATTTCATAAAAAGTTTAATGACTTTATTTAGTTTAATCGTTACGCTGTTTACAAATAAAACTATTATTTTTACACACATGAGATTTTCATTCGATTTGAATCGTATTGAATAAAGAAAGTGTTCGTTAAAGATCCGTTTGCTTACAAACACGTGAAATTTGTTAATGTAAGCACGCTTTAGTCGCATGAGCAAGGCAGCCGAGTGTGTCTAACCGTAGGACATTCTGTAAAGACATAACAACACTTTCATTTGTGTTTCAGACTTCGCTATTTGTTAATGCGCTCGTTATATTAACAAGCTAGCGATAGTAAAGCTGTTCAACTTAAATATGCAATCCTAAGTTTTTAACGGTTTAAAAGTAAACCAAGAAGCTAGGATTGGTTGAAAATTTGGCAAATTTCTCAGACATTATATACTTTTAATACTATAATAATTATATTATAAGTCATCAATATATAATATCAAGTATTATAAATTGGTAGAGCCGAGATGGCCTAGTGGTAAGAACGCGTGAATCTTAACCGATGATCGTGGGTTCAAACCCGGGCAAGCACCACTGAATTTTCATGTGCTTAATTTGTGATTATAATTCATCTCCTGCTTTACGGTGAAGGAAAACATCGTGAGGAAACCTGCATGTGTGTCTAATTTCACTGAAATTCTGCCACATGTTAATTCTACCAACCCGCATTGGAGCAGCGTGGTGGAATAAGCTCCAAACCTTGTCCTCAAAAAGAGGAGAGGAGGCCTTTAGCCCAGCAGTGGGACATTCACAGGCTGTTACGGATAAATTGGTACATTTTTGATCGATATGGAAAAGTAATACTCAAATGTCACAAATAACAATTGTCTAACATCCGTCAGTGTCTAACCGAACTTATTAATAAGCGCTACAACCTTATATAAAGGCATAACATAACTTTTTATGGGCTGATTAGTTAAACAATATTAAATAATTAATTTCTTTCTGTATTCTGTAATTTGACGTTCAAAGTTTATATAACTTTGAACATTAAAATTATTATTAAAATATTGCCTATTTTGTATATTGCTACGCTTATGATAATTGAGAATAAAGTTATGTCACTGAGATTAAATTAAAAAGCGTATCTTATCTAAACTTAATCAATAAATAGAAAATATATCAATTAAATATGATTGCTTAAATAGATTTGATATAAAGTATTTAGCCTACAGGACAATATTCTTGCTATTATATTCATGTTTTGAAGGCTTTCACGGCATATTTTACAGGGAATGTGCAGTGAATTCTCAGCATGCCTTTATTCCCTGCTATACCGTCATACATATTCATTGCTTACTTTACGTTAACTTGACCATAAGGAAATTCTTGTTTAACCTCTATTAAAACTTTGTTTGTTTAACTCTTTTGATTAGTCAATAATATACGGTTCAATATATATTTTATTTATATTGTATTTCGTTTTTTATTGGATTTAAAATGAGAAATAAGAAATACTTTTTGTAAAAGAAAATGAGAAATAAGAAATTAATAATAACATTTCTTGGGTCAAAATATGTCAAAGATATGATTAAATCATTTCATATGATTCATACGTAATAAATACTTGTAATAACTCTGATTATAATGGTAGAACGGTATAGTTCGCTACTAGTATTAATTCACAAAATTCATTGTATTGGTAAAAAACATTATATTTGACTTTTTTTAAACAGACGTGTTCAGTAATGCATAACTCTCAATGGACTAGGAATTGGAATTTAACGCTATAGTAACTTTTGTCCAGCTTAAAAATACCTATCCGACTATGTATTACACCTCGCTATTGGAGGGTGGGGACCAGATTTCATAAAAGTCCTGGCATCATCCTTTACGAGGAGCAATATAACAGGAAAATACGTTTTAAATAGTACGTAACAAAGGAAATCACTTACACGTAATAATATTTAAATAAACAGCCAACAATAGTAGTGAAATCCCATTTTGCAATAACAGGCGAGGAAGAGTAGCGTCTTTTGTTGGATGTGTTATGAAATATTAAAACTACGAGGTTTAGTGATTTTGGCATTTTTTTAATTTAAAAAATTTGTTAGCTTCATATTTATCGTTATTTATTCTTTTTATTCGAAGATTATTAACAAAAAAGTTTTATCTGTTTTACTATTAATAACGGCTAGATAATACGTCTGAAGTCTCATCACTAGCAAGATATTCATAGCAGTAATATTTGCTATAAAATATCGGTGAGATAAATAAATTTTATGGATGTATTCATATTAATATTTTTGTTGTATTAATATGCAATATGCAATAACTGAACTTTTTTTTTAATTCAACTTGCTATTTATATTTTTGCTATTATAATTTTTTAGATGCTTAAGTCAAATATAAAGTTGAATAAGAACCATTTCTTCTTATCCTACAGATTTGAATTTTTACATATTAGTTCAGTTTCGATGATAATTCACTTTAATGGTAAGCATCTGATTCTACAGCCAGGATCAATTCTAACGAAGGAACGCCTCAACGGGCAATTGCATTGATAAGAAATATTGTATTTAACCTTGTTTTTGAAACTGTTTTTCTATTCGTTTGGTGTTTTACTTAAATAAGTTATTAAAATTTATGTTTGAGGCGCATGTGAATAAAAAAAAAAGATGTTATAGTGGTAATTAAAGTTTATAGTACGAGAGCCCATGACCAAAATCAACAATTTCAATTCCATTATCAACATTTTCTAGATCTGGAATTTTTAATTTATCGCGTTCAACAGTTTTGAGATGAAATGATTGATAAAATTTTTCCAACACTTTCATAATAGTCTCAAAATATAATGTACTCAAATAATAAGTAATTAATTTTGTTGCATCAAATGATCCAAGTTCACTCGGAAAAAGATTTTCAGTCGGCTTGCTGTGCTTATATTTTTATCTCAATTTTTTTATATCTCTCGGGTCGCACACTCCTGGCGCCGGAAAAACGTGTTATTCGTATCTTATATCTATCATTTAACTACATTCCGAAAATGTGACGGAATAAAATAATACAGTTCGGTAAAATTAGTTGACATTTTTGAAAGCTCGGTCGTTGATACGGCCCCCGCCTTGTATATTTTAGTTATTTTCGGTTCTTCTCAGGGTTTCTTCTCTTTTGTTTCTTTTCCGAATCGGTGGTAGTTTCTGGATTGACTATCAATAAGCAAGTGTAATGCTTCGATATTGAATAAATCATTTTGATTAGACGATACGCGGAAATTTTCTGATATCTATTGATATTTTTGGGTTAAAATAATAATATCTCTCAATTCGCTGGATTTTTGGCCGTAAATTAAAGTAATAGTATGAGATTAAAGTTTGATCGTAGACTCTTGTACTATTAAGTTAATGTATCGTGTGCATGTGTAAATGTGTAATGTTTAAATAGAACAGCGAAATGTATTCCACACGCTACCTGTCGGACGCAGTCGCGTCGGCGTCGCCCTTACGTCTTTAATTACTGATGAGTACACATTATTTCTGGTTCTATCGTGTTAATGTACGTTTTATCAGCCAACGTTTTAATATTTGACATTGCGATAATTATATCGAAATTTTTAACGTTTAATCGTTTAATATTAATACCCTTCACTGAAAGACAATTTAAGTTTACTGTAAGCAATCAAAACATTTACACTATTTAAGGGTGGAAATTACAGTTCTGTTTTGGGAATATGAGACCGTAACGCTGTTCGTCCTATTACTTAGTCACATGTCCGCCACCTAGCAATAATTCATATGCCTTTAGCTTCTAATGACCTTTTAGCTGGCCGCTTCAATTTCAAACGTAATTAGCCTGATGTGCTTACAAACTATAGCAGTAAATGCACAGTAAAACTATCAATTTGTACCTTTCAGGCTTCTACATTTATAACGGTTTGTGGCTTACGTTCATTTATTATGATAATGCGGCTTACGACGTTTCTATCTAATATTGAAATTTAAGTAAATGCAACTGCAAAATGAAATGAAATAAGATAAAATTATATATATATACTTTTATAATTAAATTAAATTATTATTATGATCCCTCTATTTAAAAAAATAAATTGATAAAATTAGGTCAGTAACCGCATAAAAGAGCACTAAGAGCTCTGGAAATATTACATTAATGTTTTTTGTATGGTTAAAAAAAGCATTAAATACTTCAGTGAAATTTAATTTGTATTCCAATTTTAAGTTCATGCTGTTAGCGAAAGTAATTAACTACAGTGTTCATGCTATATATATTGTATATGTTGTAAACGTATTGCCAACCCAGTCAAAATTTATACCATATTCTGTAAAACGCGACATCATCAGCTGTGACATACCAAAATTGTCTTGCTGCATTGTATTTCACCCGGAGTCTGTCAAGTTTCCTGTTTAGGACGTGTTTAACTTCATTAAGCATAATACTCGCTCACAACATACTCGTTTAAGTCCAATCTAAGTTGTGGGACGAGTTTACATGTGAATAAATTATCACAGCCAGCAGAGTTGTTGTGAGAGGAGGTAAGTCGATACAAATTTCGTTGAATATGGCACTAATGGACTAAATTTTGAGTCTTTTTACACATAAAAATAGCATCAGTTATTAAACTTGTTTATTATTATACTGAAATTATTGTATTTGAATATTTATTTTAGAATAAAAAGTAATTTTATTATTTATTCTTAAAGCAACATTAAAACATCAATATGACTGTGGTGGACTAAAACATCAATATTACTAGTGGTAGGGCTTTATGCGAGCTCGCCTGAGGAGGTACCACCCACTCATCAGATATTCTACCGCAAAAGAAGCAGGACTTGGTATTGTTGTGTTCCGGTTTGAAGGGTGAGTGAGCCAGTGTAATTACAGGGGACTTAAAATTTTAGGTCCCAAGGTTGGTGGCGCATTGGCTATGTAACTCGATCACTTACATTTCTTACAATGCCAGTGTCTATGGGCGTTGATGACCACTTACCATCAGGTGCTCATATGCTCGTCTGCCTTCATATTCTAAATTAAAAAAAAATCTGGAGGTAAAAGATGTTTAAAAATGATTCATATCATATACTTACACACATAGCCAAATCATATATTAGTTATTTTAAAAGTAAAATATAAGGTTTGTTTAAGAGAGTCGGAAATGTAGTAAGGAGCAGTATCAGTGGGCACAGCAGCCTGAAGTTCGCAGAACTGAATAATTAACTCACTAATGGCCACATCGCAAATAAACTCCGAATTATTGCACTACAACTTCGCCCGCATGTAGCGTCTGTGAAACATGATCTAACAAACATTTATACAGCTTAACGTAAATAAGTAATTACAAGTAAGAAACGAGGATGAAATTTGGGCATCCGAAATTTTATATATAACGTTGTTGCTTAATATTGAAATTTTCCACTCAAAAAGTTACGTATTGTGGAAAATTTTGCAGTTTTATTTCCTTGTATTATGTGAGTTTTAACTCATAGTTGTTAATTAATATAAAATATCAGAACGTATTAAGGAATATATCTCATTCATACTTATTTTCAAGTTACAGTAAGTCAAATAACAGCGCTACGCCTGTCGTAGACCCGAAGAATAAGAGTTTTTGTCCTGCCTATCATTGAAATATATAAAAACAATGCTTACAAAGATTAGTGTTAGGAGTAAATAATCAACCAAAAAGCACGTTAAATTAATTTAGATTGTTTTACATATTTAATAAGCATAATGTTGATGGATTTCTGTACCAAAGGGAACATGCAATACAGTGGTTAGAGTAATCCAAGTGACCGCAGCTTAATAGAGTTATACAAACATTGGCAAATGCCATTCAAGATGCATATTAATTACAGATCATATCACAATATTGTTTGTAATGAAGATGATTGCATAATTGATTGAGTGGGATTATACATCATCTATTGAGCTAAACTAAGCAATGATGTTTGTACATTTTTATAGATACTAATGGATTTAAAAATAAATATATGAATTTGTGTGAGAATATTCTTTCTTTTTCAAAATTTGAAAAAAATTGTTTCGCGTATATTTTTCCGCATTTTTTTGTCGCGTAACATTCAAGTACTCTCAAAGGATATTTGATTTAAAAATACACGAATGTAAGAATATTTGAAGTCAAATAATTTAATTTTATTCGATGTCTGGTATAATAAAAAAGTTGTTTCTCCCGGGTGAAGATTCCCATTACCGGCGGTGCTAAAGTTATCTTTAGCTTTCTACCCGCATAAGTGGTCCGATATTGAATCGGCATTGATGGCGTGGAAATCTTTCGATCCTACGCGTAAGGGAACAGCCAATATGTAATTTACGTGATATTGGATTTTTTATTGTTATAATACTCAAAATTAGTATTTTGTTACGATAGCACAATTTTTTATCGGAGTATTCAATTAAGTGTAAATGTGATAGTATTAAAATAAATAATTTCAACTTGAATAGTTTGCTTGCACTAAATATGGAGGTTCCAGTCGAATGGATGAGTATTGTTAAGCCGCAAAGTAAGCCATCAAACGTGTGGAATTCCACTTGTGCTTTATTACAAACGTGATTCTTTTTTATATTATATTCTCCTTTATAAATTCGCCCTCTCCTATATCGAGAGATTCCGAAGTCGGATTAGATCACCTTTTAGCGTTAGAGCTTATTCCCTAACTATTCCATAAGTATCTTAATAAGTTATGTTTCGAAGACCTAATGACGAATCTCCTGCAATATTTATATTATAATAAATAGAAATATAAGTTATATTAACTTATAATCGGTTAATATAGTCAACAGAAATAATTGTATTGTTGTGAGATTGATATACCAAATATCGTGCTGTAGAAGTTCTACCGCTATATATATATATATATATATATATATATATATATATATATATATATATATATATATATCAATGTCAATATTACATACCGCCTTCTAGCGGTAGAATATATATATATATATATATATATATATGTATATGTATTAATAATTTTGTTTCAGTGTTAGAAGTATAAGAGATATGTGTAAATATAAAGTTAAACTATAAATCTATAAAAAAAAAATGTAATTTCCTTATTGTTTTGTAATTTTGTGATTTACGACATTATAAGTATAATAAGCGCCGACAACCAATGGGGCTGAGTCTATAGCTCTCGTGCATGTTATTACTCAGCCTTTAAACCACTGTAATACAATGACACTGTAATACAATGTATTATTGTGTGGCGGTAGAATAGATGATGCAAATCCCGACATTAACGTAAGCACCGCTAACTTTTTTAATAATAATCAGTCAAAATTCAATATCTACTCGTATATCCAAAATTGAAGACAAGGAAGTCTTTAGACTGCTCATGTTATATTTGTTGTCGTATAAAATAAATGAAGCAACCATTTATTTACTGCGTAAATTTCCAATAATTTTGTAAAATATGTACGGAAATGTTTAATGTGTCCGACGTCGGACTTATGTTTTCCCTTTGTTTATCTTTCGATAAATTAATATGTACTACGATCATTATATTGTATATATGAAAGTATCTAATAATAAAATAAATAAAATTCAGAATTTTACTTCTAATATACTATTTTGTTAAAAGACATGTTATTAAAATTAGATATTAAAGTGATATTGAAATATTCATCGCCAATATCAGTAAAAGAAAGTAAGGAGCATGTTCATCGATATTCAACAGCACTTGACCTGCGGTTGTGTAAGGCTAATTCTTTAATGTACTGGGGCTAAGGGACCCTCTTTGGCCTCAATTTATAATGCACTATAGCTTACAAGGCTAAACTTAGCTAATCGGCTAAAGCATATGCGTGCTATGGCCGCTAGGAGCTTTGTTAAATCGATTATATAAATTTCGCCTAACATGATACCCTTGATAAGTTTATGGAAATTACTTTTTTACCATTACTACAGTTAAAATGTCTAAATAACTAGATACTTACAATATAGAGTAATAGCCAGTGAAAGCCAGTTTGCAATTAAGCAATTAAATATGCTTTTTTAGTGGAGTTTGATAAATTACGAATTATTTAAACGATTAAGTGTATTTTTATTTTTGTATTACGTACTTTGACTTACCAAAATAATATTGAAAATTTTACGTACCTGTAACAGATAAAATAATCATTAATACAACATATAATAAATTAAATTAACGAATCAAATAAAATACTGCAGAAATAATTTAAAAATAAAAATGCCAAAAAATATTAAGTTTATTGTTATTATTATCGCATAGTTCTATTATAGATTAATATATATAAATGAATAATAATAAAAAAAATGTACGGATAAAATATAAAATAGTGTTGAAAACCTTCTCCTCAAAATGAGGAGAGGAGGCCTTTAGCCCAGCAGTGGGACATTCACAGGCTGTTACGGTTACGGTAGTTGAAAAACTTTTTATCTCGGTGTATCCCAATTCTCGTAAGTATAATATTTATTTATAAGGTTTTTCAGTGATTTCGAGTTGCATACTGAGCCTTTTATGTTTTTGTCAAAGATTAAGAAGTTATATGTTGTTTGTATTTATTTATACAAACAAATGATTTATTGGACTACTATATCAAATAATTAAATTAGGCGCACTACATTTAAAATAATTAAAAAGAAATTAGATTGAGCCAACACAACAGTTATAATGTATCAAAATTAAACGAATTCTGCTACCCTATTAATTTTCATATTCATACATCATAATACAACGTTAATACCAATTAGAAGAGGCGGAAACCGGTGCTCGACAAAAAACAAACATAAATATAATTTAATGTGTTAAAATCTGACTAAATTTAAGCGCAATTACTCAAAATTAATGGTGAAATTAATACTTTTGCTGCTAAACTTCATTAAGGGCTCAAGCGAATTTAGTGAATTTATCATTGAGGATGTTCACCGTGTTTTCTTCATACAAAATAATCTATAACCCATATTTTTAAAATGTTTCTTCGTTACCATAAAACATATTAATATCTAATGAATTTAAATGTATAACTTTTGCATAGATCAATTTTGTTATGTTAATATACTTGATGTTATAATGTAGAGAAAATAAATGTGTTAGGAAGTTTCAAATATGTCTTAGTGTTTGTTACTTCAATGTTCAATGTGTCCGGTCGTTAATGTAGACACGGCATGAATGCGTAAAAAGTCACATTACTAGAGTAAATATCTCCCATAAACCGAAATATTCAAAACGTGTATTACAATTTACATAAACTCCGACGTCATTCGAGATGTATTAAGGAAATGTTATTTCATACTTTGATATACAGCAATGCATTCAAGCTTTGTGTTGAATACGAAGCTATAGCTGCGAATGAAACATCCACTGCATGTTATAGCGGCCACTTTAAGAAAAGATTTCGTTTATATTGCAGAATTTATAAACAACTTCGAATACCCGCGATTGTATTGAGTTCACACTTTATATCGAACGGAGTATATTGAAATGGAGTTTTTCCGTTTATCGTCAAATAGGTTAAAATACATACATATTTTGATTTCTTTGAATTGTCCTATTGAAATTACAGAGTTTTGATAATTTTCTATGTTGTGGAATGTAATACAATTTCAACGAGATCTATCGTCCATAACTGACATCAAACAAACCGCGGTCTTTGAGTCCTGTAATATGATAGTTTCTTTGACATGATAACGACCCGCCTTCATCTTCGTGCTTCTACCAACTGAATATATTATATTCTATTGATGATAGCTTCGATGTATATGAAAATAGAAAATATTGAAAATATCATGCAATGATGTTTCATTGGTTACATTTATTCTTTTCATTTTAGATTTGAATACCGAACATATAAGTGAGACTGTGAGATATGAGATATGGAAGTGGTTTTGATTTTAGTTCTTTTCTAGTTTACTTAAGTGGCTTTATAAAAGTATAGTTATGCGATTAATATAGCTACGAATATTCCAAACATTTTAACAATCTTTTTAAAATGTGTAGAAGTTAATAATATTATCGATAAAAGATAAGTAACTATTTCCTGTTGTAAAAGTGTTAAAATATGTCGAAGTGTAATAATAATTATACTAAGTAGTTTGAATTAAAAGTGTTTAAAATAAAAGCTTTCTGTTATCGATTAGGGATTAAAACTACGCACGGGACGATCGCAAGAGGATCCCCATTGTCTTCATAATTGGAGGATTGCGAATACAATGGCCGGCTTTGTCACCAATCGACGCGTGGCAACACTGCGTACACGAGAAGATTCTTACTCAAGCTAAAATATTTTCCAAAATATACTAAAAACATTTCCACTAAATATTGTAGATATTAAAAATATTTTTTGTAATTTTTTGAACAAGAAAACATGTAAAAGACGTGTCACACACAAGTAACAGAGAAGATCAAATGAAATTAAAGAGACCGTATCTTTAATCCTTAACCAAATATTATAGAGGGTGAAACGGTCGCATTAGCCGCGTCAGTCATCAGCAGAATGAATCATTACTTGAAGAGTGCGCCAGTGGCTCGTGTCAAAGAGTCTGAGCTCAAAGGTCCTCGTGGCCTCGCCCTCCCGCGCCGCGCCGTGTTCTTCCTCCCCCGCGCATGCCCGCAAGGAAGGGCTGATTGAAGGGCCACTCTAAAACCTCGGCCACCCGCTCGTTCGCTTGTATTCAAGGGTCGAATCTGGATTATAGGGCGCCAAAGCCTGCACCTTCATCAGATATGTATAAAAGTATTTGGAGCTCAGCAATTCAAATGCCGAAAATTGTTGTCTGCCTCTAATTTTATTCTATTCAATGGGCAAATATACAGCCGCTACACGTTTCGCTGCAAAAAAGGTGTTTCGGTATCACGAGGATTCGTCGAAATTGGAATAATTTATTTGCTCTCGCTATCGTTACAAAAATTCAATTATATTTTGTTAGTACATTTAGCAATTTATGTGGGTTCTGTATCCCCATCGTCCCATACTACATATATATTTGTATCTTAAGGCGATGTTACCGTGTAAGTTATTATAAGAGAGGTGCGCCTAGGGAAATGAATGTCGAGTAGGTCGACCCGTTGTCATTCATATTAGCTGCGACTGCTTAAATTCGTAATCATACTGTCTCGATTTATAGAAGAGACGCGACATGTCGAAGTGTTGAAAGACAGTGCATTGTTTTTAAACTAAAACCAAGCTATATGAAGCCAAAGTGTTTAAATTTAACTTGATGAACTTATATAATTTTTTACTTTATAAACATAATTTTAATTAAGTTAAAAATATTTTCATTAATTCTACTGTAGCGCTTGAAAAACGTTAAGATAAAAATGTCTAGAGTGAAAACGTTTCAGACTTTGCACACATTGAATACTTTAAAAATCACGTCATGAAAGCTGGGGGGACGACAACGCCTTAATAACACTCACGAGCGACAAAGTCCGTCGTAACACAAAATGATTACACACATAAAGAACCTTATCTCTTTACACTCTGCAATGGCATAAACCGGTTACAGTCGGGAGTAACCGTTCCGCAACCGCTCGAATGTTTACGCGAGTTTTACGCGCCAATCTCACCGACGACGTTCGCTAGAAATTGAAAACGGAATTATGTCGAAATAAAAATGGCGCGGCAAAATGTCCAAAAACGAACCAGGGGTGTCGAACCGGTTCACTCATCGAATGTAGGGGCAGCATGAAATGTTCGGTGACTGCCGGATATCAGAGTATGCATCAAAGTTTTAGTAATGGTGCAATGCAAATATTATTATTTTGTAATTAACTATACTGGTAAATATATTATAGTAAAATTGAAACTAAAATAGTCTATGGATGATTTGCTTTTACGTTATATAGCAATTAATAAATTTTAACAAAACCATACTGGTGACATTTAAAAATTTGCTTGAAATTGAATTAGTATATAAAACAATTTAATTTATATTAAACAATACAACGCTTCGAGTTTGTTATAATGGAGTGTTGCGAGTAGATTACAATGACCTTGCATAATAACGCGGCGCCGACCCGGCTGGTGGGGCGGGCAGAACGTGGAAATCCTAAGGAAACAAAAAGCCACCTCCACACTCGCCTGACACACGCCTTAGAGCACTTTTATTCGGGGACTTACACATGTGGGAAAATTTAGGCTGCGCAACGCATTGGACGTGCAGGCTGAATATTTTAAAAAAGGCAAAGAATTAATCTGAAAAAATCTTGTACGAAAATGTAGTGCTGAAAAATTCTGGAAGCCATATAGAGAAGAAATAATATATCTATTTTTGGTTTATTTACTTTATTTTCAATATTTATGTTTATAGTAAAACTTTCTTTTGAAATTAAAAACTATATTAACAAATGCAAAAATTTAGAAAAGTATAAATAAAAATTTATCGTAAATTATCAGAAAAATAAATGACAAGAGAAGAAGAAGAAGACCGTAGAAGACATATATTAACTATTGAAAAGCGGGCGGGATAATCTGTAGTGAAGTGGCGCGTAGATCCAATAACCAAACATAAATGCGTTTTTAATTACCAGGAGTGGGATGAGTGCGAGGGAAATTTGAATCGAGAGTCAAAGGCTTAATGATTCATCCGAGTATTTATATAGAACAATTAAAATCGGTCAAGCATTCTGACGGTAAATAATTTTATCGTTTAAAAAGGGTTTTATTCGTAATTCGAGAAGATACGTTTTTTCATCATCAGATAATATATCTATGTACGTAATTATATAAGTACAATTAATTAGTCGAATTTTATTTTCTTAGTAAAAAAATTATCTACAAGATGGTATACTAAAAGTATAACTACCAGCTTGTAAAATCTTATTTTATTTTTATATCCATTTTATTTCGTTCCCTTGTTGTTGAATGTAAATTAGCATTTCCAGTCGTTCAGTTCAGTTGCAACCGATTTTTCACTTCATTGTGCCTGGCAATTAACAAGGAATCAGACTGGGTTTATTGAAATAAAGTAAACTTAATTAATGGTTAAATTCGTTCCAATCAACGTCGCCGTTGGCATTTTAAAATGTAAATGAAGATGATTTGCTTCCAATTTATATGCCACTTTTATTCTGAGAAATGCTATTACGTTATTGAAGACTTACGTTACTATCAGAAGAATATTCGATAGTTCTTGTGATAATCTTACAATTTCGAATGTAAAAAGACGATATTTGAATTTATCTAATAATACAATAATATGACGTATTCTTATCGTTAGATTTATTAAAAATAAAATAATTAATGTAAGTGTATTATCTATTTGTGTGCTTAAGTTAAATCCAAACTCAACATTCATCTGACAAACAAAACTCTTTCTTATTTTTACATCAATCGGAAGCGGAAAACAAAACGAACACCAGAAATCTGATTCAGTTTGTTTAAAGCTCTTAAATTATTACGTGTATAAGTGCAATCGCTCTTTTGTCGACCGGCGACCTGATTGCTTTTTTTGGTTAAAATAACAGACTTAACTTAGAAACATATTTTTGTTCTAAAAGATTTATTAAAGAGCTAATCTTTTGATTTAAAATTGTAACTGAGTTAGAATCAGCTGTGAGAATTATTACTACGTTGATTGAACGTACTATTATTTTATTCAAGTTATCTAGTATTTTTGTTATAATTAAAAAAAATATGTAACATCATTAATATAGTTAACAGCTGAACAACATTCCATTAATAATCCAACATATCAGGAGCCTATAATTATTTAGTTTTATCATTTTTTTCATTATTTATAGCTTAATCAATAACACGAATATATTAAAAATATGTATTTTATTTTAGAGTAAATATCATATCTTTAAGAATTTATTCTAAATATATTTAAGTAAAATATATTGCTTCGAACTCAATTTATATATCATCCCTAAAATTAAATTTGAACGTATATTGATATAATTGAATATGCTTCCAGAAATGTATGTATACGATGAGATGAATAATAAGAGAAGCCAGGGTTGGAAGTTGAACATATTAAAATTGTTCGAACTCGTAATAGATGAACGTTTTTCTTTAAATCCTATTCACAAGTTTTTAACGAAGTAGATTAACGTTTTAATCTTTTATATTGTATGTCTTTTTTCTTATTTATTTATGTAAATAAACTTATAAAATAATCTTTTAATTTTATTGGAATATCAAAAATACTCTTTATTCGGGTAAGTTTTTACAAGAAGATTTCTACAAAAATATTATTAAATAAATATAATAATTAAATATTTAGTGTTTGATTAACTATGTATGTATAAATTCCACCAACCCGCATTGGAGCAGCGTGGTGGAATAAGCTCCAAACCTTCTCCTCAAAAAGAGGTGCGGAGGCCTTTAGCCCAGCAGTGGGACATTCACAGGCTGTTACGGTATAAATACAGGAAAATTAAACGGCTACGATAAAAAAATAATATTTCTTACTATTTTTTACTTACATTTTGAAGTTAAATAATAAAAATGAATGAATGCTTAAAAAAATGTCTTAATATTATCAAACGCACCTTTCTACGAATTGAGAAAATTATCCGTAAGATACACCATTTACGGTACTCTAGAAGTATCAATGTTGTAATTAAATAAGGCAGCAGAAAGCTCTTCCTTTAATTAAGAAGGCTGTTTTCTTTCTTATCGCTATTTTATTACGATGACAATACGCAAGCTCTCGCCTATTAAATTATTTGTACGATAAGTCGAAACTGGCACTTTAAGGAAAATTATATATTTTACTTACAATTTGCTGCTCGGTCTTTATATTTGTAAGCCGAACTGATTATTCATTTTTTTTTACTATAGAAAATCTTTAGAATAGTACATGTACCCTCAAATAATTTTTTTTCTTTGTATACTCCAAGTACGATTTGTACGAATTAACTTACAGAGGACTTGGCGATATACACACTCTGTTTTTTTAGTTCCTGATATATTAATCTGAGTTATTTATTTTCCTATGTATGCGCAATAAAGTCCTAACACCCTCGTAAATCTGTCCAATAATTTGTGTGATAAAAACATATTTCGTACACCATGATGATAATCTTAACGATTTCGGTCACGGCGGACATTCTACACGAAGAAAATCCAACTGTGTAAGAGTATTATAGTGCTAAATTATATGCGTATGCGCAAACACAGGTGCTCTCTATTCCCTCCCTCTCATAATTGGAAAGCTATCGACACGACCAGAGAGAATTCATGAAGGATTCCGAACCATCGACTTTACTTGCCTTGGGAATATAAACACTGGCAACTATCAAACTTTCGACTTCTACTGATAATGTTTAGCCGAAAAATTCAATCCTTTTTTTTATTTTTCCGACCTTGGGATTGAACTGCCTTTATAAACTGCCTATTGGTAGTGACCAATAGTTAAAAGTTAATAGTTACACAGAGTGCTGTGTACAAAGTATTTATTTTAGGCATGAGCTTTGATTTTTTATTCTTTTCTTCTAAATTTAATTAATTCTAACAAATTTCAATATATTTATATAAATGCAGATATTTTAATATTAATAGCCGATTTTATTAAAAAATATTAAATAACTTAAGTTAAATTAAGTAAAATAAATCTTAAAAAGCATATATTA
The DNA here is from genome assembly GCF_905147045.1 of Nymphalis io. NCBI lineage: Eukaryota > Metazoa > Arthropoda > Insecta > Lepidoptera > Nymphalidae > Nymphalis > Nymphalis io. The sequence continues at coordinate 4,439,300 of NC_065902.1, read as the reverse complement.
ATCAACAGTTTGAAGTCAAATATGCCAAGAATTAATTCGGAAATAAGAGACGTAAAGTTTTCGTTTCAATGCCGTACACAACATGAGCGGTTTTCCTCGAAGTTTTCTACAAAGTTTCTGAATTTTCAGCTCGAATAGAGATTGATTCAACTTCTTAAATTTGTTGTAACTTTCATACGAACCCACAATCATTTTCATCGCTACCGCTGAATGCTTCTTTTTACACATGCATAAAATATAATGTTGTATTTCGAACGTGTTGGTTTCACGTATCTAAAATTCATGCTCTAAATACGGCTCTGCGGCTGAGTACTCGGTAGGCTTTTATTGTAAAACTATTCTTCAACAACTATTGCATTTTTCAGCGATTATATTCGCAAAATCATTTATTTTATCATTTTTTTTCCTATTTGTAATTAAGTAGATACTTATGAAACATCCGTCTAGAGAGTATACTATATATAATACTTTGAGTTTAACTATCAAGAAAATAAGTCGTCTCAGACAGAAGGCGTAAGATAATGCGAATCATTCTAATATGCCATTAGACCTCGCGATTTACGCCCAGGAACGTCTCGGGATAAATTAAGCAAATTAAGTGATGGATCGTGAGACAGTAATCATACGGCGTCTATACTTGGCCACCCACCAAGTGTAGGACCTAGCTGCTTATCCCTGAATGTACTAGATTTATGGGGATACAGATTTCCCAACGATTCTCGATTGGTTTAAGCCCCTGGGGCTGTGTTATGAATGTTATCGCAGAGTGCCGCATCATCGGGCGTGAAAGATTTTTATTTACAGCTGAATGTATTTTGAATAAACTTTTAAAATATTTATTTTTGATGTTTTTAGTTTATATTTAATTTACACGAAGATTTATAGTTTTTAAATCTAATTTAGTTGATAAATCAGTTTTTAGTTTATAAAAATGTCATGAAATATAAAATAAGGTATAGAAAAAAAAATTATATTAGGGAACTTTGAACATAAATAAAAATATTAAACCAACCGAAAACATTGTAACAGTTAAATTGTAAGCGAAATAAAAGTTCGGACAGTAGGATATGTGGGGAAGCAACGGAATGACACGTTATCAAATAAAACAGCTGTAGTGCAGGCGCGTGGGCGGGCGGCACCGGGCCTATCGACTTAACCGCGCGCTTGCACTGACTTACCTCAAGGTCGACCACCATCGCTGCCCGAAGACCGAGCCCTAAACGCAACCCCCTAACCCTCTTTACATTTTTAGTTAATCTAAAATATCAAAAGTAGCCCTCGTCCTTCCGACACATTTTCCCGATGGGAACCGCCGCCTAGGGCGTCCCTGAGAAAACTGACGGACATCGCTGCTCTTCTATGGCTTATATAGGCAAAAGAGGGGCGGGGCGGCGGCGCGAGTTGCGCCGTCGATTCGCGACTCGATAAATAAATTAATTAAAAGTGCAAGTGAGTGATCGCTTCGTACAGGCCTGCGAACTCGCCTAAAGCTTCCCTTTAATTAGAATATGCTTGAGTGGGAGGTGAAGATTCCTTTCTAGACGAAAATACGCCTAAAGAATACCCACTTAATATTTATATTGAAAGAATTATTATCAAACGAAAAAGGCACATCTATATTATCTTATGAAATAAGCACATCAAAAAAGTGTCATGTCACAATCAATACAACAACAACAGATATACTAAGTAAACATTTTATTTAGATATACTGTATCGTTACAAATAAAACAATATAAAATTCTATTTTAAATTAAAAATCGCAACTCCCTTATAGAAAGGTTTCTCTGTGAGTAAATATAATTAACAGTTATTCTCTTCGTAACGACCCAAAAAGTTATGAGAAAATGTCGCATTTAAAATACCGTTCATGAGTACCAAGAGTTAATTAATGAAACATAAAAGACTTGATACTATACCTTCATATCCTATATCTTCGTAACCAAGAACTGTGACCATGTGAAATTAAATGAATTCCGATAGCCTTTAATGCAATCTCAGATTTGTCGAATGCTGGTATACAAATTATATATTTACTTTATACGTAAAATTACAGAAGTTAATATAGTTTTTTTTTTAATGATTTTACAAAAAGCCCTTCTTCGTTTTACGAGATATTGGGGAAGTAATCCCTTGACGTAGCTAAAAGCCAAACAGTAAAGAATTAAATTAATTAAAATTGAATTTTAAGGTTCTTTAAAAACACTAAGAATTGCTTTATATATTATTTATTAAAATAATAGATGATAAAAGATCTACAGAAAATTGTATTAGATAAGATGAATAAAAATTTTCTAATACATATTAATATAGCGTGGAAGGTATGTGAGGCTCGCAGAGCCAGCACCCCATTCTTCATTTATACCGAAGGGACAAAGCGATGAAATAATTGAAAATATATTAAAACTTGTTTATCTTTCAGTTACAGGATTCAAAGAGGTGTCAAAAATGTATAGTAAGTTATTAAAACTTTTCGGTTAACGTATTTTAATATAATTGCTACTTTTATTTGATGTTCATTTCGTACTCGGTACGTGTTTCGCCGCGGACATCTTAAAAACAACCCAAGAACAAGATGATATCAACTGATCGTGAGAAGTAATTTCTTCAATCGTGTTTAAACAAGTTAATACTAAATTAAGTTTTCGTTAAAAACGTTTATGTAATTAAAAAAAAAAAAAACTTTTTTTATTCAACTATATAGACAAAAAGCTCGAGGGTAAAAAAGTAGATGAATGTTGTCATCGCATAAAATGTGGGCAGACAAAACGTATCCAAAATATTTTTATTTCGAGGACGCTGTGTGTGTGTTATATCATAAATTGATATTAAGGGTTAATTCGAGATTTAGATTACGTTATTTTACGAACAAATAGATAATTCGCTATAATTAATTTCCAATTCAACACGATAAGGTTTGAAAGTACAATTAATATAAAATAATATATTTCTTATGTCATAGTTCACCATCCTTTCCTTTACTAAGCTCTAGATGAATGGCCCTAAATCATTATATTTGTTGTGTTTATTATTTTAAACTACTGGAATTTAAGAATCCGCTGTCGTACAATTAATAATAATAATAAATAACTTTATTCACCAAAAAGAAGCGAAGACAAAAAAAGTGTGACTTATTGTTCAATACCATAGGTAATAATTATGATATAATATTGTCCTCTTTACCGAATTTCGGCCTTGGCGAGACGCAAAAGATATTCTATGGTGCAAGTGTTTGCGCACACAGGTGTATTCTACAATCTGATACAACTAGGTTTTACGTGCTTTCGGGTTTCAGGTTGCTTTTTAGATTAAAAAAAAATCCATATTACTAATTTAGTCTTTGACAAGCCGGTTGGCGTGGTTGGTTGATACTTGCCTTTCACGCCGAAGTTTGTGGGTTCGATCCCCACCCAGGACAGACATTTGTGTGCATGAACATGTCTGTTTGTCCTGAGTCTGGGCGTAATTATCTATATAAGTATTTATTTACAAAAGAAAAGTAGTATATGTAGTATGTCAGTTGTCTGGTTTCCATAGCACAAGCTTTTTACAAGCTTAATTTGGGATCAGATGGACGTGTGTGAATAATGTCCCAGGATATTATTATTGTTATAGTCTGATCTGAACTGGGTCTTGAACCAAAGATTTCGGTGTCACATAATGACATAGCTGTCAGTTATATTATTTCAAATGTTAATAAAAGAATAAGACGTGTAAAATCACAAAATTGGTAATCTCTTTGAATAGAATATATATTAGTAGTAGTAGTAACAGCCTGTGAATACTAGGCTAAGGCCTCTTCTCCTTTTTGAGGAGAAGATTTGGAGCTTGTTCCACCACGCTGCTCCAATGCAACCAGCATTGAAATACACATGTGGCAGAATTTCAGTGAAATTAGACATATGCAGGTTTCCTCACAAATGTTTTCCTTCACCGTCAAGCGCGAGATGAATTATAAACACAAATTAAGCACATGAAAATCAGTTGTGCTTGCCCGGGTTTGAACCCACGATTATCGGTTAGGTTTTTCGCGTTCTAACCACTGTTCTTTTAATTTTAAATTGTTCAAAAAGATATAACGAAACATACTTTCACATGATTCAGTAGTCGACTCGACTCGACTACCATTACAACCTGCATAAGACATTGGTGTAAAAACAGGGGCTGTTTCCTTGTTTATATGAAAAATCCGTGACGGTTCTCATACCTTATCTATGATGACCTAAAAAAAGGACTTGTCCTTTTAAATGGTATCATAATAATAATCTTATTATATTATACAACGCAATTTACCAAGAAAATGTTTCAACCAATATATGTATAATATATGTATATGGATAATCAGTACATTCCAATTAATAAGATATATTTTTGATGGAATCGGATTACTGTTTTATATTACTTGTATGATGAAATATGTTAGCGAATTAATGGTTCAATTAAAAAAAAAAGTGCATTAAATTAGAACTCCCTTTTATTTTTAATAAAAACAAAACAATACTAGTATTTTATTTTAGATAATAGATTAGTAGATTGAAAATTATGATATTAAAAAGTCAGTACATTGAAGTCAAATGTAATCATGTGCTTTCAGTGTTTTTGCTATGTTAAAATTAATCTTATATTACATTATATACTACTTCAAACACCTGTTCTTTCTTGTACTCGACTATTAACGTATTTAATTTAGTTCTTTATAAAAATTTGATTTCGCCAAAAATATATTTTTTAAATAATAGCATCTAAACAAGCATCCGACCGTTTTATCCGCTCGTACTCTGCGTTGCATGCCAGATGCATGCAACGCACGCTTCACTTATTATTCCCATAGGTTTTTATCATATATAATTAAATATCTTTAAATTTACTGGCACAAATTGCGAGGTGTATTTACTGTATTAATTGAACAAAAACGGTCTTTTATTTCTTTCCCATTTTTTAAAATATATAATACTTACTGTGATTTATCAATGAAAGAGATAAATAGGATCTGTCATTTTTACTGCGTTTGCTTGGAAAGCACCAGGACCAACAATTTTCTTTTCAAGTACGTTTGCATACTAAGCTACATAGAATACATGAATATAGTATGTAGCCTCTGACTGTCTTATAACTATAAACTATCATATAGTGAAATTCAATATAAATCGGGTTAGTTCTGAATATGATATAAGAAGGGAACACAACAAAACCTCTTATTTATGGTTGATATATATGTTTATTAGGAATTACGATTTAAGTAACAAAAAAGTATAGTGTCACTTTTTGAATAATAAATTCAAAACGCAACATGCTATCGACCCAAAACGATGTCAGCCTTAAAGCGTATTGTGATCATGCTTTGAGAGATGATGCAATTAACCCCTGTTAAGGGTTCGTCTCGGCATCGGTGACCAAACAAACACAACGTACAATACTGACCACGTCATGAGTGAGTTGTTATCGGAATATTCGGATAAACACGGCATCAATAAGGACCTTTGAAATATACTAGTATTAGCCACATAGTTTGTATGAGGACGCGTGGAGTATACTGCATTGCGTTAATATAACTGATTGTTGGCGGAGGCTAAGATAGATAGAGAGAAGTAGATATAGGATCGTAATATAATTTATTATAATTATTTTATTATAATTAAATTGATTATGGAATTAGTTTCGGTGACTATCATATTATAAATGATGCAATATATATATATATATATATATATACATAGAGCTTCACTTCTTATTTTTACTCAGACGTTGTACATAGATATATATGGATTTCTCGACCATCCCCTGGGATAGTCACATATTCGATACTGTACATATAAAATGAAACATCACTTGTGTTAAAATGTAGTTATTATTAACAGCTTCACTATTTTGTAAAATTATTATCATTTATAAATATAATCACAAATGTCATCGTTATTGAATGTGTAAATTATACAAATAAGTTCAACTTTAACATTTCTAGGTGGTTTTAACAATTTCAAAATATCCATATTTTTATATTATCAACCCACTAAGGCCTTTATAGTTAAAATATAAATATATTTGTGTAGACATCCAGACTATTGTATCAACACTTTAATAAACACTTGCTCAAAGTTACGGTTTTCTTGATCGAAATAACGCAACTGCTTTGTTATACTACGAGTTGAGTGAAACCACATGTATGCTAAATTTCGCTTCGACCGTTTGAGTGTGACGGCACATTTTCATCGAAGTAGACTCTAAGGCTTCTCACTAATCACTCAATCAATACGGTAAAGCCATATTATATATATACATATATATAATTACATACGAACGTTTTCGATTTGTAGTACTCACGAGGAAACTAAAATACTCGTCTGAAAACGTTAATAATATATTTCGTTCTTTACTCAGTTCTATGTTGTAATTGTTTTTATTTAACATTTTTATAAATGATTTCGCTCGTGAACAGTTTTTTTTGTGACATTCTCAAAAAACACTTAAATTTTTAAACGAAGCCAAATATAAAACAATTGCACTTTATTTCTGAATTTTTGGGGTCCCTAGTAGGTAGTAGTCGGTCGGGATAACAAATCTTGAGCAATAAATTTAAAGTATACTAGTGTTCGCCCGCGGCTTCGCTCACGTGTTAGGCGGGTAGGGCAGGTGTTAGGTATAAAAAGTAGTTCCACAATGTCCTTCCTTCAAATTCAAGCTTGCTACATACCGAAATTCATCAAAATCGGTTTAGTAATTCTATCTGTTTGCATCAGGAAGTTGCAAAATTCTACATTCATAGACTTTGTCAATGGTAGTTAATAAAAACGTGGTAAAAAATACAATACTTTAACGAGGAGAGCAATTATAAAAATGTTAAAAGTTAACTTTTTAGTGTAAATAAAATATAATAAAAAGATTTATACATGAGTACCAATATTGTATTTTATCATTCAGGTAAAAATAAAAATATGGCCGCCCGAACAGGGACTTGAACCCTGGACCCTTGGATTAAAAGTCCAATGCTCTACCGACTGAGCTATCCGGGCTCCTGAAGTCTTTGTCAAAATAATTAATAGTATTCTTCATATAACATGCTTCGTTAAAACTCTAAATTATATACATAATGTATTTAAGAATATAATCTGAATTGAACAAAACTTATCATAATATCAAACATAATATTTAAAAAATAATATTATACTATGAATGCTTAAAGTGTAACCTAGCGCTTTTATTGATATGTTTAAAAAAGTTTAAAAATATAAAACAATGTATCTTAGAAATCTCTATTACGTTAACATAAAATGATCGGCATTACTTTTATTATTTATAAAAAAGGATCAATTTTGTATAATAAAGAAGTGCACAGACATGCGCAAAAATGGTCAAATTTTGTATTCATATGTGTTTTTAAAAGTGCGAGTTTTGATAATAAACGATACTAATTGTAATAATAAATATAAAGGTTGACGTCCTTAGAAAAACTCGTCGTCGCAAGATGGCGTAGTAGTCCTAGAATAAAAATTAAGAAGCGCTTAACGATAGTGCTGCCACTTAACGCTTTGTTGAGTTTTATGATCCCGTGAGAATGGATTCCATGACTAAGGTTAATTTAACACATCTTTGATACTCTAGAATATAAAATGAAACATTACTTGTATTAAAAGACGGTCGTTAACTACTGTACTATTTTGTGTATTTAAGGGTTAGAAAAAAAATTAATTTAATGGTTTAAAAAATGAAAATTATACATGTCATAGTCATAGTCATAAAAAACATTGACTCATCAACATTTTGTTTTGATCGTTTTTGGCAATTATATGAATACGTAATATTATGTTATTAAACTATTGTAAATATTTGATTTATAAGAATAATAATTTATTTTATAGCGATAGTGGTCGCATTATTTTATTTACTTATATATGTCTTACAAAACTAATCATAGCTGTTACGGCGTGTAATATGTGTTTGATAGAAGATTCAAATTATGACTATAAAACCTCAAATGCTGTTATCGCGGTAGTACATTCAATTTACGCATAATAAGCTGTTTATCGCGTCATATAGCAAGAGCTGCTATAAAGCTATTGATATTGTGAAATGCCTTCAATATTGAAATGTCAATCCAGTTCATGTTTATGTCGATTTTGAGATAGGGGTGATAACAAAAAGTTTTAAATAAGAATTTACGAAAAATAACCTTTTGACTGACCGTCACGAAATATTTATATAATGCGAGAAGTATTATAATCAAGCTTGCTTCGTACCAAATTTCATCAAATGACTAAGAAACAATATTCATCTTTTAATCCTATTATTTTTAAAATAATTACGCATCGAATGGAAATAATTTGAATGAACGAACGGACGGATGTAAATGTAGAAATCCTACTAATTTGATGAAATTTGATAATATTTGAATACTTTCATTGGAACATTTGTATGTTTATTGAGATAATAATTGAAACCAAGAAAAATAGGTATACGTTGTCTAAAACAGTGTTTTATTTGCGTCTCGTGATCGAGTTTATCAAATAAGCTTGAAGTTTAACTTAGAAAGACAGTCCATTATTTATTTTTTCTTCATAAAGGCGATATCCATAATATCAATAACGCTTGTTTAGCCGCACCTAACATGAATTTTATTACGAATTATTCCAATAACTGATTATATTTTTACGCATATATCCCCTTGCTTATGTTCCAGTGTTGCCTGAATGGCGATGACAGCGCTGCGCGGTGGGGGGCGAAATGTGGCCGTCATCCAACTGTCAGCACCATTGCGAAAACAATACAATTTCGATGTAATAACTATCGTTATTGGGTGTCTCAAACATAAGGCTCGTTTACATTTCAAATTGTTCAATGTCGCGGATAATATAACTAAAATGAAGTTCATTCGCATAATATTATTATATTGCAATTTAAATTAAATTGCCATATTGAACTTGCGCAAATTATTAGTAAATATGCAAAAAAATGGTGATAAATTAATATTGCATTTAGTCACATCGTGTATAATTACTCTAATGATTCGATGAAATAAATAGAAGGTAATAGTTATTAAATATAAATTAAGTGAGTTGTTTTCTTTTTTTTTTGTTGTAAGTAAAACAAACAAGCAATGTTATAAAAGTGAGCACAAAACTCTAAAACAAAACAAAAAATAAGGAGATTACAAAAGTCGATATTTTTTTTCGTGACCGTTCCACCACCGGCGCCACGTTCTCATAAACTCGCCGCGAGATGGCACTGTTCGTTTTATTGCCAGTTTGCACAACAAGCAGTAATGGAGGACTACAATATTGACAGACCATTAATTCGACAGGAAATTGTGCTGAAACCGCGATCGGTGCAGGTGATTGTGAACTTTTCAAATTAGCCGCATGTTCTGTAGTTGTTTCCACTTCAAATAAAACCGACAACGTGCCTAGCTTTCTAAAGTATTTTCAGAGTTATGTTGGAAAGTAGCTAAGTCCATCACACTTTGTTACGAGAATGTCTGACTAGTGATATTAGTTTTCTAGTATTATATTGAAATTGCTGAGACGGTTATTAACTTTTTCTAATCTTTTAAATTAAAACCCGAATGTTTAAATATTTCCTTGATTTTATAAAAATTAGCCACAAAAATGTTAATGTAACTTACAATTAAACTTTGTAATTATTGTTATTACTAGTAACAAAAATGTAACATAGCTTTCAAAGTATGTCGTGAAATAAAATGTTTCGTAGAAACCTTCTCTTGTTTATTTGCAGCTCGAAATAGGCACCTACACTCAGCGGCGTCGGATGGACATATTCTTTTAATTAAGCCACGCGAAAAGCGTCGTAACTTTTACGATCTCCGTGATTTAACTATTATTTGTCATCAATTTTATGTGGCCCTAAAGTATTACTGTGCTGTTGGAGAAATAAATTCTGCGACTTCATAGATAATATGTCCATAAGGTAAGTAATAAAGAAAACAGTTAAGAATAAAACATAATTATAACAACAATATTAAACTGAAAATTTCGCATAATTATAATTAAATACCTACTTATGTTTTAATTCAAAATGATAAAACAAGGTTTTGTTTTTTTTAATGTTTTCTTATTTTGTATTCAGCTACATAATTATATTAAATTCGACAATAATAATAAAAAACAAATAATTTTATTTGGGTATCTAGCGACATCTAGTGAAGAGTAGATTTGTAAAATGTTTTGGTTGATATGACGCTAGAGGCCGCTGTTTTGCTCTAGAAGCGCCACCTAGGAATTTACTAAAAGACTAATTCAATTTGTACTAAATGGTTTTTACAATATGTAATAGATGGCGTTGATAATAATGTAATTTTTGATAATACAGGAATTTATTTTAAAATATGCGGTCATCTTTTATACTTATGGAGTTTTATAATTATCTTAAACTTACCTCCAAGTTAAATTGGTGTGTTTCCATTTTTCTCCCTGTACTGCAAAACGCTTCCGTCTTCTTCCATTCTCGTCATATCCCGGCTCCCTGTCTGGTCTTCCACATCTTTTCTTTTTCATTAGTTCTACGGTGGCATGATCTATAAGACCAGTCACTGGTAAACCACCAAATTCCTGAAAATAATGAGTTATTTTACGATTGGTAAACATTTTTGTAGCATAATTTTAAATTTTCAATATTATATAATAGACATATGTGTACATATTTTGTGACTACTGCTACGAAAATTAATAGAACATACTTGTAACGTTTTGATGGCAATCCTAAAGTCATCCTCATAGGATTGCGAGACGTCCCCCATGAGCAAGTTCCCAACTTCTGGGTGGCCTTTTCTTAAATAACCAAAGGTTTCGAGGTAACTTTTCTGAAATAAATAAAAAAAGTTAGTTATGCACTTCGAACATACTTATATTAAAATATTAATAAATAGTATTCATGAATAATTCAAACAATTCGAATATCGGGGGTTAAAAAAATATTTTACAACGCATCAGTTTAATCTTATATTTGGCTATGTTCTTTCCTTCCACGTTAACATTACGTTATTGTCAAAATATATATTTATATTTTTTTGTAATGATTTAACATAAGGATTTGATGTAAATATTTTGAGCCAAAACATGAATGTTAGAATTGAATTACTTTACATCAATAGAATTTGCTTCGCAGTGCCGATTAGAGGGTCTAGTTTACTTATGAAGTTTACCTACGCTCCTCTACAAATGGTAAAGCCTCGGAGCAAGACGCCGCCCTCTGATACGTAATATTTATCTTCCCTATTAATGTATGTGTCTTCTGTTCAAATAATTTAGAAATCTAAGGAGTCACCGGTTAAAAAGTAATGGTCTGGTACAAATAACCTTTAGGTATATTAACACCTACTAATACTTTATAAATAATTATTGGCAAAATTAAAAAAAAATCTATTGATTTCTGTATATAATTACAAACGTATATAGTAAATTAATATAGGTATTTCTTTTTGTTTTACAACACATATAGAATTTGATTTTTTGCTTAAAGTATTCGAAAGTTGCACTCCTTGTACGAGTTAGTGAGGAATTAAAAAATTTGAATAAAATTCATCGCTCATGTATTTTATAAACATATCAATGGAGTAAGAATCAAGCCGTATTCACCTTAAGCTTTTTTTTTTATAGAATAGGAAGGTGGACGAGCATATGGGCCACCTGATGGTAAGTGGTCACCAAACGCCCTTAGACATTGGCATTGTAAGAAATGTCAACCATCGCTTATAGCCAATGCGCCACCAACCTTGGGAACTAAGATTTTATGTCCCTTGTGTCTGTAATTACGCTGGCGCACTCACCCTTCAAACCGGAACACAACAATATCAAGTATTGCTGTTTTGCGAAACCGTTACGTAAGGCCGTGTGTTATGTCAACCTTTACAATGTTAAGTAACCATCGTAGTATCTTTATCTACGTAGTAGCACGTAGTTTATTTATCTCATTAAGATTCATAATTTTTGAAGAATTTGGTAGATACTTCCTGTTTTTCTTTGAAATATTTATTAAGAAGTTTATTAAAATAACTATATTGACACACATTATACAATAAGTTCAGTTATTATATTATACTACTACTTGAGTACGCTGTACTTTTTCTTCGTATTAAGATATGAATATGATTTATCGATTTTCATTAAAATTTTACTTGTGTCTAATATGTTCATTTCGCCGTGGAGTACCGGCTTAGAATAGTACTCCCCCAATCTCATCCCGTGGGTGTCGTAAGAGGCGACTGAGGGACGGGGAAAAGGGGGGATGGGCAGCAGCGTCCCCCCTCCCATAAACATCTTACCCCCTACTGCGCTCGCCAACACGCCTGCCCAGCGCGGCGAGTATGGGCAAACCACCTCCCTAAATGGCAGATGCGCCCAAAAAAAGGCCCCCAGTTACCGGCAAGCCCGCTAGGCCCGACCAAGGTAGCGGTCGCGGTATCGGCAGGGCAGGGGGTGCTAAGAATCACCGGTTCACGGCAGGCTACCGTATAAAACGACTGAAAATGGCAACGTATAATGGACGCTCGATGAGGCTGGACCATCACCTCGCCGAATTAGAAGTAGAGTTAAGTCATATAAACTGGCATATACTGGGGTTATCTGAAGTCCGAAGACAGGGGGAGGACACGATAACTCTAGAGTCCGGTAACTTACTCTACTTCCGCGAAGGTGATAACCTCTCCCAGGGTGGTGTCGGTTTTCTAGTCAAAAAGGATCTCATTAGCAGCATTGTGGAAATCAGTAGTGTGTCGAACCGGGTAGCGTACCTTGTCCTAAAACTTTCCGACAGGTACTCCCTGAAGGTTGTACAGGTATATGCGCCAACTTCGACATACTCTGATGATGTGGTCGACGCGATGTACGAGGACATCGCAAAGGCCCTCAACGACACCTCGAGGGCCCACTACAATGTTGTTATGGGAGACTTTAATGCTAAAGTGGGAGTACAAGATAGCGGTGAATCGAAAGTCGGACCTTACGGCTTGGGCTGCAAAAATCACAGGGGGCAAATGCTGGTAAACTTTCTCGAAGCGCAGGGGCTTTTTTTGATGAATTCTTTCTTTCAAAAGAAGCCTCAGAGGAGGTGGACCTGGCAAAGCCCCGATAACGTGACAAGGAACGAGATAGACTTTATCATCTCGAATAAAAGGCACATATTTAGAGATGTTTCAGTGATCAACAGGTTTAATACCGGAAGTGATCACCGCTTGGTTCGAGGCACTCTAAATATCAACTTAAAAGCCGAAAGATCGAGAATGATGAGGTCTACTCTCCGACCTACCATGCTCCAAGCTGCTCAAGGCTCCGAAAAGTTCCAAATGGAACTTCAAAATCAATTCACCGCGTTGGAAACCATAAGCAGCATTGATAAGAGAACCGACACGCTGGTCAAAATACTGCAAAACACATCCCGCAAGTGTTTTCCGCCACAGAGAAGAGACAACGCACCAAAACTCTCTGCTGAGACACTCGAGCTCATGAGAAAACGACGAGAACTACCATCGTTTTTGTCAGATAAGGCCTTAAACCGAACAATAAAAACGCTGACGCGACGCGATCTCCGACGCTCCAATACCCGTGCCATCAAGGCTGCGATTGAGCAAAATCGGGGATCGAAAGTGTTCGCTCGCAAGTTTGGGAGGCCGCGTCTGACAAAACTTAAAACTGAAAATGGTGGGGTCGTTACCTCTAGGCCTGAGATTATCGGAGAAGTAGAGAGGTTTTATGGGCAGTTGTTCTCTTCAAGATCGAATAAACCCATGGGAATCAGTATTGATGACCAGCGCGCCCCTCTTATGCGCCATTACTCCGAGGAGCTCCCGGTCGTTGACCAAGGAGAGATTAGGGCGGCTCTAGAATAGCTTAAAAACAACAAATCTCCGGGAGATGACGGAATCACAACAGAGTTGCTTAAGGCAGGCGGGACTCCGGTCCTGAAAGAGCTAGCAAGCCTCTTTAATTCCGTCATCCAACATGGCAAGACCCCGGAAACGTGGAGCGGGAGTGAGGTGGTACTGTTTTTCAAGAAAGGTGATAAAACCCTCTTGAAAAACTACAGACCAATCTCCCTCCTGAGTCACGTGTATAAGCTGTTCTCAAGAGTCGTCACGAACCGTCTCGCCAGACGACTTGACGAGTTCCAGCCCCCAGAGCAAGCCGGCTTTCGATCAGGCTACAGCACCGTGGACCACATCCATACTGTTCGGCAGATTGTGCAGAAGACCGAAGAGTACAATCAGCCGCTGTGTATGGCATTTGTGGACTACGAGAAAGCCTTCGACTCCATCGAAACCTGGGCAGTGCTCGACTCATTGCAGAGATGTCATATCGATTGGAGATATATCGAGGTACTGAGATGTCTGTACAACGCCGCTACAATGACTGTCCACATCCAGGACTGTAAGACGAAGGCGATCCAATTGCGCAGAGGGGTGAGACAGGGGGATGTAATATCCCCGAAACTGTTCACCAACGCGTTGGAAGACGTTTTCAAAACGCTGGATTGGACTAGGTATGGAGTCAATGTAAACGGCGAGTACATCTCACACCTTCGATTTGCCGACGATATCGTCATCATAGCAGAGTCGCTGGAACAACTCACCGAAATGCTGCGTAGCCTAGGCGAGTCTTCCCGGTGTGTCGGTCTCGGCATGAACTTGGACAAGACCAAGGTCATGTTCAATAGGCATGTCGTGCCGGGACCGATATACGTCGAGGGGAAACCTCTCGAAGTTGTTAGTGAATATACCTACCTAGGACAGATTATACAAATCGGTAGGAACAACTTCGAGAAGGAAGCCGATCGAAGAATTCGCTTGGGATGGGCAGCATTTGGCAACCTTCGTCAAGTCCTCAAGTCGTCTATACCGCAATGTTTGAAGACGAAAGTCTTCAACCAATGCGTCTTACCTGCCATGACATACGGTGCCGAAACGTGGACACTAACTGCGGGACTAGTCCACAAATTCAAAGTCGCTCAGCGTGCTATGGAGCGAGCTATGCTCGGAGTATCTTTGAAGGATAAGATCAGAAATGAGATTATCCGGAAAAGAACCGGAGTCACCGACATAGCTTGCAAAATTAGCAGGCTGAAGTGGCAGTGGGCTGGTCACGTATGTCGTAGGACCGATGGCCGTTGGAGCAGACGAGTCCTAGAGTGGAGACCGCGAATCGGCAAGCGCAGCGTAGGGCGCCCTCCAGCCAGGCGGACCGACGACCTTAAGAAGGTGGCGGGCACCAACTGGATGCGGAAGGCGGAGGACAGGGAGCTTTGGCGCACCTTGGGAGAGGCCTATGTTCAGCAGTGGACAACGATTGGCTGTTGATTGATTGATTGATTGATAATATGTTCATAAAAATTTTGGTTGTTAAATTAAATTAATTATTTAAAATAAGAAATTAAAAGCAAACAAATAGTTTATTTTTAGTACAACTAACGTTTGAGGACGTGACCCGGCGCTCTACAAAAGTAAGTCGGGTCAACGGACCTATAGATTCCATAGAGGTCTGCAATAATTTATGCCAAACGGCTGAATGAACCCATAAAGCAATGCGAATATGTCAATAATTAGGTTAAAACCGTTATTGATCGTCGGAATCAGTGCCACGTTAATTGATCGCTGTTAATTTGAAATTTATTACCGATACCGCTGATTTTCAATTTATTAAAATGATTTGGAAGATAAATAAGTACTGACACAATAATACGATGTGTTCATATTATTCATACTTCGTTTGTTAATTGATTCTCGTTAATGGATGTTTTAAAGATATATTTTGTTGAGTCAAAAGCAATTTCATTTTTACGGTTATTTATTTCACTTATTGTAGTACTTTTTAAAGATATGTGTAAAGGTAAATTGGATAAATAGTTTTAAAGGACTCAAAATTTTAAGTTATTATAAATTAAGTAAACAATAATTGCCCAATGGGTGTCACACAGCTGAGCAAGGGCTCTTCTCCTATTAAGGAGGAAGCTACTCGCAAATAAATGGATGGTTTCCTCAGTAGGTTTTCCTATACCGTCGGGAATGCATAAAAAGTAAGCGGTGCTTATCCGCATTTCATGAAGCAGGCTTTTTATATATCATTTCCAAAATCGATAAAATATATATGACAGTGTACTCTTAAGGATCACAGAGTAAAGTCGTCTTATTGCTCAAAATTTCAATGCCAAAGGCAGAATAACATGCTTGTTAAATGTATACAAGAGTTGATCAAGAAACAAATCACAATATCGCGTGCCCTCTCAAAACGACCGTAATCATTGCTAATTTAACAGCACTTCCCTACTCCATAAATGGGCTCCTGCCGAATCTAGGACGTTAAGTTCCTGAATCGCGTGATGTTTGCTATTTGTCCTTTAATTCACTTAAATTAATTGAAGAATCTCATTAGTCTGGACTACTTTCTTTTTAATTGTGTATCCGATACTTCGAAAGATATCAAGGATGGTTTTGTTAAATGTTTGGTGTAATTTTGAGGACAATGAATACTTGTTAGATTTAATTTCGTTTTGTCGACGTGAGTAATCAATAAATGTATTCTTATATGACGCGGTAAATGTAAATCAACCACACTGGCCTGAAACGGCAAACCAACATTAACTTCAGTGGTACAAGGTTTAGTTTGTAATGAAAAGCAATTCTCATTGAATTGCAATATAAATTAAATGTATTGCGTTGTTTTTAATTTATAGTTTATAATAGACTTACTTACATATCTACCAAGATTTTAATATAATCTTGCTAACTGGTCACTGGTGGTAGGGCTTTGTGCAAGCTCGTCTGGGTAGGTACCACCCACTCATCAGATATTCTACCGCAAAACAGCAATACTTGGTATTGTTGTGTTCCGGTTTGAAGGGTGAGTGAGCCAGTGTAATTACAGGCACAAGGGACATAAAATCTTAGTTCCCAAGGTTGGTGGCGCATTGGATATGTAAGCGATGGTTGACATTTCTTACAATGCTAATGTCTAAGAGCGTTGGTGACCACTTACCATCAGGTGGCCCATATGCTCGTCCGCCTTCCTATTCTATAAAAAAAAAAAAAAAAAACTGCAAGTAGGTAGTATGAACAGAGAAATAAAACTATGAAAACAAATTCAATTTCTTCGCTTGCTATAAATCAATAGGATTTATCACTCTACCCTTACAGTTGTTTGCAATAAAGTTCACGATTTCTTTGTTACAAAAAATAAATCCATTGAAAAAAGTATGTGCGCTCAAGGCTTGAAATAGTCTTTATTCCAAGACAAGGCAGTGCCTTACGATCGCTGTATAAATGTATGTGGATAAACGGACAGAAATAACTGGTTCTCATTTCACAATAACAATGATATATCATTTACAATCAAGTCCTTTTATTTATTCTGATTTACATCTACGATGTAATTATATAATACAATTGTTGTATTTTCAAAATTTACTTTTTTACAATAATATTAACATAAAATGGAAAGTATTTATTTTATTTAATTAAAAAACTTAAATACTACTTATTATACATATTAATGTTCAATATCAATGAGATGGGATCGCCTTAGATAGATTGAAGTCGAATTACTACGAACTAGGAGGTCCTCAATTCGTCTCTATGTATATATATTATGTTCGGGTTTAATTTCTTATTTATTAATGTTTTGATGATTATTTTTGTTCCATCTCTATCAAAGTGGGAAAGATATTGATTAATAAGCAGTAATATATTGTAAACTTTTACATTGTAATAAATTTACAAAGTAATAGTTTAATAAAGAATAATTTGAAATATTATTTCAAATTATTCTCTGTATATTGATTAACTTATTTGGCAAAATGTATTGAATAACACAACAATGATTATTATTTGGGTATACTTTCGATCAATACATTTTACCATGAGACTTTTTTCTGATTGCAAAGTCATTATTTCATTACCATACCCCATCGTGTCTATCATCGTAAACTAATTAAGCTTTGGGGGTTGGGCTAACTCTGTGTTCGCACCCGTTGACATGTGTCAGCACATTCGACGTCATTACCCTATCGAGAGTGGATATTAATGGCTCTGAACAACGCGTGTTTAGTGCAGCGGTTATATCGACTATAATCGATATTGTTGAATTAAAGTTGATATTCAAATTATGTATTTTTTATAACATTTTTTTATTAAATATTTAAACGATTCATAATAATATTAATTTCAAAATTGATGTATCATTTGACTAGCGTTTATTTTAAATTATAAATAATATAAAATAAAACGGCTGTATTCTTCTTTCTTTCTATATTTATAAAATTTCATAAAAATATTATATGACTTAAAACTACAAAAAATTAAGAAAAAACAACCTATAAAACGGTAAATCGTATGAGATATTATTTATAATATTCGTTAACCATTTTTTATAAGTGTTCTGGAAATAAGATAAAATCCACTCAATAACATTATTCATTTCAATTATTTTTAAAATTATAGTAAAGTTGTGAAACAAATAATCACATTTTGCAAAGAACTACAAAATTAAATAGGCCATAGCTTCAGCAGCTTCTATATTAGTGGGTTAGTTAATAACAGTTAATAGGTTATAATCATCTGTTATATGAACATCTGTTCGACGACTAATGACAATAATGAGTAATACGTGGGAGCCATATATCGTCCGTCAGAACTTATTCTGACAATAGAATAAAATTCTAGACAAAAGATTTAAGCGTTTTACATTTGAAATCATTAAAAGTTTTATACCGATCGTTCTGATACATTGTTTATTGGATAGTAATGTTTAATGTGGTTTGAAATTTTTGGGTCATGAATCGCTTTGTAAATAGTTTAATATAAATAGTAGAGAGAACTACTTGGTATTATTTTATTCAGGACAAAAATATTTTGAATGATAGAATTGTTTTTTATATTTCACTATTAATTTATAGGAAAATGATATGAAGATGATTGTGAAGTCTGTTATCGATACAATATAAAAATATTTACAATGTGAGAAAGAGCTAACAGGTCGATTGCCAAATAAAACTTACTGTCTCTAAACGGTGAAGTCATTTTAAATTTATATATTTTATTCAAAGCAAATTCTTCGAGGAAAATATTAATATTTTGTTGCAAAAAAAGCCTTCCATTATATCATTGAACAAAAGCATATTATTTTCATCGAGCTGTGAGTGAGGGACAATAGTATCTGTTTGAATTTCGAGGGACGACAATAAGGGACAGCATTTGCATTTCAAATCTGCGAGTGACACACGAAATTAAATGAAATTACTTTGGCAGGGAAATTGGTTTGTTCCGGCGACTTTGACGTAAGTATAGTATTTGTTTAATTCATCAGAAATCAGAGTGCATAGTTTGAAACCGCAATAGATTTCCCTGTAGTGTTCGTATATGTCTTAATGTCGTCATTGGAAATATAATGAATATAACAACGTTTCATTGTTCTGAATTTAAGTTACAATTACTTTACTAACTTCATGAAGTATATCAATTGGGATATGTAAGCAGTGATAAAGTAGGCATTGATAATTTGTGTTGGTGATGGGATTGATTTTATTGACTATTAAATATATTATTAGATTTTCAGAAAATTTGTATTATGAGTATATCGACAACAATGAAATTAAATTTAATTAATTGCATATATTTTAAATGATATAATAAAAATATCGTATATTTTTATTATATTTATATTTATTATATTTTTATTAGATTAAAATCGGCGAGGTTATATTAAAATAACAATTTCAATATCAAATAACAACAATGAATGAAGTAAAACAAGTAATGAACAAACTTCTATAAAATAAAACATCGTGTTTTTAAAAAAGGTTTTTTAAAAATAATCTTTTTAGCATCCTATTTTGTTTCATGTTAATTTATGTTCAATATTATGTTGCAAGACATCTTCGAGTTTCATTTCATTTTCTTAGTAAAGGAGAGTCTAGACGTAATGCAAACTGGTTATATTAGCTTTTAGTTGAAATAAATTTCACGTTCAGCTAAAAATGAAAAATATACTCGAAAATAAGATTTTACGACATCGATCTTCGTCGGTAAGTAGGTTGTTGTGAAATAAACACGTTTTATTGGTAGTACCTAATTTATTCAAATAAATAAAATGGAGTGACTGTCTTTAATTTCAAGCTTTTTATCGTCTTATAATTTTAGTTGGAACTTCGAAAGGTTTAAACGATTTTTCATTCGAATTCACGTGAACGAAGTCACGAATAAAAAGGAAACATACATTTAGGGGCGAGATTTAGGTATATTATACGCATAAAAAATTCTTAACACACATATAAAATTACTATTGTTAGCTCACACCTTAAAATAACTTTAATGTTTCCCATTTTACCATAATTAGTCGATCTTGTAAAATGGGATTCGACCAGAAATGTCATTTTTGTGAACACTGTTGCTTTGTGTCACCTTTGGCAGAATGCCACACTGCGGCTTATGAGGATATTTTAATTACGGAAGTTGTTTGGTTGAGGGTGTTGCAATGATAATCAGTGGTCGTATTAAAATGTATCATAAATAATTAACATAGAATGTATCTTTTGTTATAAAGACGTTATAGCTGTATTTAATATATTTTTTTAACAGCATAATAATAGCTTGCATTTTAAGATAAAATTTTCCCACATGCAGTTTAATTTAAATCTGTTTATATATTTTCACGTTAAATTTTATCAGCTATATGACGATATCAGCACAAGCTATATGCTATATATAGTTGTGTTTGACATTTATCTGATTTACCCTTTCTTTTGTTTCAACCGATAGATATACTTAAGTTTTTTTGATATTAGAAATATATAAAAAAAACTGCATCTAGGTAAGCTGCACCCAGAACGCTGCAGCTTTACCTAGATTCCAGTATACATATGCATATAGGCGGTTATAAAGAATTGAATAAATCCTGTCATATTGTAGCCGAGATGGCCCAGTGATAAGAACGCGTGAATCTTAACCAATGATCGTGGGTTCAAACCCGGGCAAGCAGCATCATGTGCTTAATTTGTGATTATAATTCATCTCGCGCTTGACAGTGAAGGGAAACATCGTGAGGAAACCTGCATGTGTCTAATTTCACTGAAATTCTATCACATGTGTATTCCACCAACCCGCATTGGAGCAGCGTAGTGGAATAAGCTTCTTCTCAAAAAGGGAGAGGAGGCTTTAGCCCAGCAGTTGGTAATTCACAGGTTATTACAGTCATATTTATGTTTTTATCTTAGGTATTGCAATGAAAACAATACATAGCAGATAAACAAAACACATTAAACGTGACCCATATACTTAAAACTGCTTCATCAAGCGTTTTAACGAACGAAAGTTAAATTAGATTCAGGAGGCGCTGATATCGTCCGTACACTTGGCGCTCGGCTAATGCCACTCAGATTACTATCGGTTTTCCAGGGAACAACGTCAAAGGCGCTTTAAACATCCATTTTGACGCCTGGCTTGTGCACTTAATTACATTTTCACCGATAAACTACACTATTTTATTAACTTGCTAAACATTGTTATAGATTTTGTGGTTTTCGTGTAAACTGCTATTAATAAAAGTTTAGTAATAAGAGCTTTTAACTGATTTGATGTTTTTATTGTTCTAATTTAAATGGTTCTAAAACAATTTTAGGTTTGAACCTGATTAAAATATATTTTAAAAATATTAGCAATTAAACTAAAATAGAAAACTATATTTCTTTAAACAATATTTTTATCCCAGTTCTGGTAGAGGTCTAATTTAAGTTACCATTAATGTTTAAATAAAATTGACTTATTTAAATTTTTGGCTCCTTATAAATCATTGATAATTAAAATCAATACATTCCTTTTAAGCCTTACAATGAAAGTGCATTGCATTGCAAAACCTAGACACGGAACGACTCAGATGGAATACGTAGGGCGTCGTGTGCATACTCAATCCAACGGCCGCAAAGCGTGAGAATGACTATTAAAAACGTATGTTATGTCAGTTCAAAATGATGAATTTTTATAATTCTTAGTAGAAGAATCGTTTTATTCTAAGAAAGGTAGCTATTAATCTATAAATAATTGATCTTTTAAACATTTTATGTACGTTCTTTTTGTTACAGAATTTGCCTTTAAAATTTATTTATTAAATTAGTAAAATAGAAATATGGTTTATTTTTTTAAAAAGAAATATACATATCATCAGTTGAAGACTTAGAAATTGAAATAAGTCACCCAAAAGTCCGCAAGAAACCTTATATAATCTTGCACGTTTTTGTTTACATCAAGGTGAAAATAGTTTTCTAAGGCGTTACTAGAATCGCCTTAGGAATAGTGCTGAGGCATTGAAAATCGGTTATTGCTTCTCAGTAAACAGTAATATTGTCTTTTCATGACAAAAATTGCCGTTAAAACTAGAGTATCTTTAATATTGAATTCTGCAGTGCTTTTCTGTAGGAGTTCGCTTCGTATCTCACTCGTGAAATATTGAAAACCGACGTACTGTGATAGGCTATATTCTTTTTTAATTTTATAATTATTAAAGTGAAGATCCTATCGATCTTAAGCCTATAATATTTTCGGGCATTGATCACACGATTAAAAATAATATTTACTGACAGTCACAAACATATTTATCCTTCTAAGGGTAATTGGAAAGATCGATTTATTACAAAATATATTATAATTATCTGATGCTTCGTATAGTTTTATTTTTTTAAATGGCTGTAAAGTGATGAACAAACATAAAAAGTATTTTTAAGCTTCAAAGTGAATTAAGTGACAATACTATCTTTTTGTTAGTACTTTATGTTCGTCGTTTTCATTACAATATTTCCATTTTATAAAATTAACGCAGATCTTTTCTTAGAATGTCGTAAATTCGTTTTTATTGCATAGATAAAATTTAATACTTTATAACTTTATTTATGTAATGTAGTGTAGGTGCGAAATATAATCATAATAATAAGCTTTTGAAAATGGTTTCGTTTTATTAAAAAAATTTAGTTGAACTTTACGTGTTCATAATACATTTAATTTTTTTATAACTTTAGATGCATATGATATGCATATCTGTATAATATAAAAATAAAATATTATCAGATCAGATAATATCAGACGATATTTCGTCATAAATAAATAAAAATGTAATATTATATATTACAATTAATTTCAAAATATTTTTTAAACCATAAAGAAAAGAGCAACAAATTTGGTATTGAGATAAAGTATTTTATTTAGCGATAAAGTTTGAGTTGTGAAGTTGTATTGTTTATATTTTACTGTACGATATATCAGCGACTAAATTAGAATGAGATATGAGTATAACATTTCGACTGCTTTAATTATTTTTATCGTCCGTAACAGCCTGTGAATGTCCCACTGCTGGGCTAAAGGCCTCCTCTCCTCTTTTTGAGGAGAAGGTTTGGAGCTTATTCCACCACGCTGCTCCAATGCGGGTTGGTGGAATACACATGTGGCAGAATTTCAGTGAAATTAGACACATGCAGGTTTCCTCACGATGTTTTCCTTCACCGTTAAGCACGAGATGAATTATAATCGCAAATTAAGCACATGAAAATTCAGTGGTGTTTGCCCGGGTTTGAACCCACGATCATCGGTTAGGATTCCCGCGTTCTTACCACTGGGCCATCTCGGCTAATTATTTTTATACTTTTACAAAAGTTTATTGTCGAGATACAACTGAACTAGACAGTACGTATACTCTATCTGTTCTAACATATACACGATATAAAACGGACTTACTTTTTTTACATGCTAATTTAATCAAACAAAAAAGCTGAGCAACTGTTTTTCTATTTTCTTTCTTTAACATAGTAACTATGTTACGTGCTAGAGTCCAATTGGAAAATGTTTTGATAAGAAAATGAATAGAAACTGAAACTCGTATCTATGATCAGCATGACTTCTTCAATGTACGTGGAGTAAATATAAATACAAATTGTATTACTTCATTGTGTTCTTCAATATAAATTTGAATAAATCCAGTTTTCTTTTCTTTCCCGAAGTTCAATTTCTTGTTCTAAAAAGAAGGATGCTTCTTCATCTCTACCCATGTGTGAGCTTTTGTATCGTCTAATTTGAGTATAAATGTTGATATGGAGGCCTAGCTAAGTTCCTCCGACTTGCATGCTTAAGTTTGAAATCACGAAATCCGGTGTTTGTAAGTTTTTTTGTTGATCTTGCATTCCGAATTACGGTAGTGTAAACACCGGTAGTTTCCAGACTCCATGTTACTACTACGAATTTCTCGACGAAAAAAATCCAACAACTTTTTATTGGCCCGACCTGGGATTCGAACCCGTGACCTCGGGATCTGCGTCTTTATAAGTTAGCCACTAGACCAATGAGGTTCATTATTAAAAATATAACTATAGCTCAATAAAGTTTACAATAAAAATCAACATGATCGTATATTAAATACCTTGTAAATTGCGATGATAATAAGAATTTACTGGTGGTAGGTTTGTGCAAGCTCGTCTGTGTAGGTACTCATCAGATATTCTACCGCAAAAGAGGACTAGAGTAGGACTTGTTATTGTTGTGTTCCGGTTTGAAGGATGAGTAAGCCAGTGTAATTACAGGCTCAAGCGACATAACATAATCTTAAATCCGAAGGTTGGTGGCGTATTGGCGATGGTAGCGATGGTTAACATTTCTTACATTGCCAATGTCTATGAGCGTTGGTGACGACTTACCATCAGATGGATAAAAAAATGTAGTAATAAGAATAAATTATTTCTTGCGACTATAAATGAGAAAAATCTCAGGATAATTATAGTATAGTATTCAAGGCGCTTCTTTATTTTACCTTTAATACCGTGCGTAACTCGGTAAAAAGTGATTCAACATAACCAGCTGCGGTTCTCGTTATGACGCTTATGGCAAACACGCCTAGTCAACCTCCCAACATGGGAGATAATAACCAGCCTTGATTTAAGACAATTTTTCTACAAGACATTTGAACGATTATCAATTTAATTACGGAACAAAAAAATATTATTTGTCTTGTTTCTAATGAGTAAGTTCAAAATATATGGTAAAAATTTTTTGTGATATTTAGTAAGTATTATTATTAGCCTATACTCAGTTCGTTTTCAGAGACTTGATTTATATAACAAACAGGGTCGAATGGCATTACAAAACTTTTGTGATAATGACAGTTTTTCTTGCTGACCTTACCATGTTTTCTTAATCGTCACTCGATCAAAATATATTAAAAAAATCATCGAAAGATTTTATATTCTCACTCTCCCAACATGCTCACCTCTCAAATTTCCGCTCTGCTCGCTAATAATTTACTAGCAAGTTTAAAAAAGAATATCAATTCAAATAGTTTAAAACAAAAAAAAATTTACTGTAGTTTATTGTAGCTTTATTCTCAAAATAAAATTTAAGCGAACAAGTCGAAGGAACTTAGCTAGGCATCCATATCAACATTTATACTCAAATTAGACGATACAAAAGCAAACACATGGGTAGAGATGAAGAAGCATCTTTTTTTTAGAACAAGAAATTGAACTTCAGAAAAGAAAAGAATATCAATTTAAATTGTTTGTTACGATATGAAATCAATAATGTATATCCAAGCCATATTTACAAAACATATGATAAAAAAGTTAGAGATAGTCTCAGTGCTAAAGAAGGTCTGCGCCGTTTCTTACACAAAGAGATGCGGTCGACTGTTATTTATGTTTTGATGTTTGGAATTACGCAGTAAATAAATTAATCTCTGGATCACATCTCAAACGTCTCCGGCACGCAATGTTATATATGTCAACGGTATGTAATATGTTTACCAGAATCTGTTGCAGTTCGTTATACATATATATATTTATTATATTACATTGTTATATGTAAGTACTCAGAACAATGATTACACTTTATATAACACGAGTTGTTATGTCCCCAATTCCACTTTTGGACGGTGAATGTGGATAGACAATTTGTGGAATGTATCCCATGGGAAAATCTTCATTTTTTGGGATGTATACTTTTATTCTGTATGTTGAAATAGGATTAAGACTTGTTACCAGCTTGAGTTACACGAAATTCATCAATAGAAAAGTTCCTTACAACAATGAGGCAGATGTTAAAAAAAACCTCAGCGTCCCCCTTATATAATATCAATTTTAATTTCAATATTTAATATACTTATACGATTAGCACAATTTTGTTATATAAGTAGGTTAGGTATAACTTTAATAGTATATTATACAAATCAGCGATTAGGAAATGTGTATGATGGTAAATGAGTCTACATACATACATAAGTATGTATGTTACACCTATTACAATGATACACTCCTTCGTTTTTGTTACTTGATAATTTAAACATTAAAATTATATTTATGTTTGAATAAAATGTATCTTAATAATCTAAAGGTGCTGCTCTCGATATTTTTATCGCGCAAATATTTTATGTGCATTCAATATAAATGCAATTTTATTTATACAAATGAATGCGATCTACAAAATTTGAATGCGAGTCTGTATTTAGCATAATTTCCCTTGGGGCATCAATTCAAATTAAGCTGTGATAGGTTATATACCATCATCAATTTATTCTGATTCATCCGCTGATTACACGAATGGTATGATCACTTTAGTTTTCAATATTATAATATTTTTATACGTTCAATACTTCCGAATATTACCATTTACCGTTAGGCATAATTTCCCTCGGGATTTTTGTAAATCAGTCGTCTTTATTTTACGAATTTCATATTTGTTTCTGTCGTACGTATTTCGTGTCTATAAATGTAACAATTTAAGACCTTTTTAGTTTAAATGCTTAATATGGAGTCATTGCCTTAAACTGAATGATAAAGTTTTCTTTTGAATAAATATATTTATAATCTGATCTGTCTCCTACCTGAATTCAAATTATTTATATAATACTAATTTTTGTGTATATATTGTAAGCGATGTATTTAAAAAATATGTTATATAATAATAAACAAAAATATATCCTTTGAATAATTATACAAATATTGAAAACTGAAATAAATTGGTAAATTGAAATTTAAATCTGTTTTTGTAACACCTATTTTAGCGCTTTTTTCGGTAGAAAAATATTTTTATTTTATCATTTTGAGCACTAGTTTTATAATCTGTTATAGACCTATATAATACTTACCATTACAAAAACTTGAAAGAAATATCCCTGCAAAGTCAAGGCAATGTAGTTACGTAGGTACTCGTAACTATAACTATTAAACACGTCTCAACGAAATGTAAATATAAACACATTTAAATAAACGAAACTTATTAAAATCACCAGGCCTTATACAGAAAACAAGAAAGCCCGTCATGTCAAAGTAGATGCGAGACGTCACACTTCTAATTTATCAGGAGCGTACCAAATAGGGATAAAAGCCCGCGGGAAGGGACCTCGTACGAGTTACAGCTTTAACGACGTCATAGATTAAACCCGTGTAGAACCTTCCTACAACCAGTCCTATTAACATAAGTTACTTGCATTGACCCTTACGTGTTTTAAGTTTTAACCATTTCTTACAAATACGTTTAAAGTTTTTATGTCGTCGACCATACATGTCTTTCTATTTAATATGATTATGATGTACTGCTGACCGATATCGACCACCGCGGCCACACTCAAGAGGGATTGCCCGACTCCGCGGAACATATTATAGTGCAAAAGCGGCCTTATATCTAGCACTAGCCACTACAAGGCAGTCAGTTCTATTTAATATATATCCTCGTTAAAATCTTTTGAATATCCCCACCTTTAAAAAAATTAGCACCTCCTTAGCATCAGTTGTCATATTGTTAATTGTATGTAGATAAACCCACGTGAAACCATCTAAAATGCGCTTTCGTGACTCTTAAGCAGTGCTAGCAGTTTTTTTTCATTCATCCAATATGAATATATTACATTCTATTTTTTTTTTTTTTATAGAATAGGAAGGTGGACGAGCATATGGGCCACCTGATGGTAAGTGGTCACCAAACGCCCTTAGACATTGGCATTGTAAGAAATGTCAACCATCGCTTATAGCCAATACGCCATCAACCTTGGGAACTAAGATTTTATGTCCCTTGTGCCTGTAATTACACTGGCTCACTCACCCTTCAAACCGGAACACAACAATATCAAGTATTGCTGTTTTGCGGTAGAATATCTGATGAGTGGGTGGTACCTACCCAGACGAGCTTGCACAAAGCCCTACCACCAGTAAATAATATATATATAAATGTATTATATATAAATACATAATAAATGTAATGTAATATATATAAATACATAATAAAAAAGCACGGGTTAGCAGTCATTGATACAGAATAAATAATAATTCGATTGTATTTAAATTCCAAATTTATTTAATTACTTATGTATTATATAATTATATAGACGGGAAGAGTCATTACAGAGTTACTTGTTGGTCTCGGTAGAACGTACATTTCGAACATGACTATAATAACTTATAATCTATATTGACCTTGTTAAATGAGTTTCTTTTAATTCTTTGTGAGAAAATATTCTGTCCTTATATCTCATTTGTCTATAGTTATAAGAATTGATCAGTTCACGTAACGGTGTGACGAAATACTTGGTACTTGACAACATGTGTGGTCGAGTGCAAGCAGACATCAGTCAGTGAACTGCTATAGATTGGATGAATATTGCACCCGAATGAAAGTAATGATTTTTTTAATTATTAGATCACATTATCATCAATCTCCAATATGAGAGTCATAAAAAATACAAGCAATAGCAACATTTGAACGAAATACTAAATCTATGCACTCAAAATTTTAATAACTCATTTGCAGAAGTAACTTTTGTTAACTTTTATATCAAGAATAATGCAACAAAACATATAATAAATACTTAAAATCGAATATAAAAAAATCTCTCTGAAAGAGCAGAGATTGCCAAAAAGAGCCGGTATGGCCCAGTGGTTAGAAACACGTGAATCTTAACCAAAGACTACGGGTTAAAGGCAAACTATTGACGTTTTAAATGATTAATTTCTGTTTAATCTCGTGCTCTGCGGTGATCCTTTTCCTTAAAAAGGCTTAGAAGCTCCCCACCAGCAGTGGGACTTTACTTTACTGTTTTTCTTTAAACATTTGTATAGAGTATGATTATATATTATTTTTTCACACACCCAGATTTTAAATGTTATTCTGTAAGTAACTGTTTCACGAATGAAAAATACCCTTTAAATTAGCACTGCGTCATTTCACAGAAAACTGCTGAACGAAGTATTATCTTTAAAATTCGTTTAAAACGCTGGTGAAAATAAATTCCTAGTTTGCCGATTAAGATTAATTGAAACGTAAGATAAATGGTTCTACGGTAATCTGGAATGAACGAAATCGTTGTTGTTTTACTATTTTGTGTGGATTAAGTCCATTTTCATGTACAACGGTGAATAGTTCTTGTTTTTACATCTCGGAACTTTAATTAAGTCTCACTCATATAAAATTGAATGTACAAAATGACATAAAATAAAAGATATGCTCATCATATAAAGCTATCCAGTTACTAGTTTTTTTTTAAATTTCAAATTTACGTTATAAACCACCCAACGAATTCAAAAACTAACATTTTTAAAATAGCAAACTAAAATTTAGAATAAATTAAAACAATAGAAATAATACAAAAGTATCCTTAGCATCAAGAAAAATATAAATCATTAAAAAACATTGGTAGCCTATTATAAAGTGATTGTTAGAAATATAATTCATGGTGATAAGTGATGATACCAAATTAGGTCACTATACATAAATACAACACTACTCTAATGAGTCAATGACCGGCACGTTCGGCTGCCGTAACTCGACGTCAGCAAGGTCACTCCGGATGAGATCGTGAAATTCAATATGCAATATGATTGATAAAGTTATTATTTACGCATAAATTAATATATACAATATTGAAAAATATATAAGTGTGCATATATGTATTATGGTTATGTAAATAATCTAAAAACCAATTTAAATATGTAGCGGTAATGATACATATTGTTAGAACTATTAGCTGTTGAAAACACGTGTCTCTTACCCAAGGTCGGTTTTAATCACGGAAATAATAACTAAGCTTGATAAGTTTTAAAGTATATTTAAAAATGTAACAGAAAATATCGTGATGATGTTTAGGATACATCATACATGTTTCAGAAGAAGCATTGGAATCATACGTATAATATACTAAAAAATGTATACGTCATTATTATTAAATAGCAGATTTTTCTGTTAAATTTTTAATTTCAAAAAAATGAAATTACTTGCTTTTGAAAACATTTAATGTTGATTAAATGAAAATGTTTACAAATTAATCAATGATTGTCTATCTATCAAGGATTTTGGGTTTTGTTTACATTACGTATCGTTAGAAAGTGTGGCGACTGGCATATAATAATATCTATGACAAACTGCAGTGAATCATTATGCCTGAACTCCTCATTTAATTTTAAACTTAACAGGAGAGTAAGCCATTTCCACATGTCATTAACGAATATAGTTACAGTTATCTCACGTTACAGTAGTTATGTAGCTTTGATATAGTAAATGTAAATTGTTTTGTTTGTGTTAAATGCTATTATAGCGTTTGTAATAAAAGAAAGTCTCTTTCTTTATGTATTAATTAAAAAAGTCCTTTTTTTCATACAGTAACAGCTTGTGAATGATCTACTGCTGAGCTAAGGCCTCCTCTCCTTTTTTGAGGAGAAGGTTTGGAGCTTATTCCACCACGCTGCTCCAATGCGGGTTGGTGGAATACACATGTGGCAGAATTGCAGTGAAATTTGACACATGCAGGTCCTCACGATGTTTTCCTTCACCGTCAAGCACGAGATGAATTATAAACACAAATTAAGCACATGAAAATTCAGTGGTGCTTGCCCGGTTAGAACCCACGATCATTGGTTAAGATTCACGCGTTTTAACCACTTTTTTTCATATATAAGCTTAAATTTTAAGTAAAGAATTTACATAGAATGATTTATTGAATGATTTATATATCCTGCTTGTTTTTGTAGTATGTAAGCGTATACACAATGTTAATCATATGTTTTAAAAATAAATGTTATGGAACGCGTTCATTGTGTAGCGTTGGCTTCCATAAAAAAAAAATAATAATAATAACGCTTGGTTATCTGTTATCAATATAGTTTCATTTTGTTTCATTAATTTATTATAAAAATATTAGTTGCGTTAAAATATAATTCCAGAGGCTAACCATCTGGACAATACTCATTTCAATCTAAATAACAACTTGTCTGATCCAGACAGAACACAATGATAATAATAAATACATAAAAACTTTTCATCTAGATACAGGTACGTTTAATATTAATTAATACTAAAGATTAAGCTTTACTTACGGTTGAATACGTCTAGTCAGTAAACTGCATTTATCTCAACTATTAATTATCTGCGGACTTTGAGAGGGAATTGTTATAAATTGAAGTGGTCCTTGGACATTATTAACGTCCCTTAGTTGTTGGCAAGCTTGATTAATTATCGTGAACATACACAGACGGACAAGCCAATTTGGGTTAACAAAAAGTTCAGTGACTTGAAAAGCGATATGCGATGCCCCATGCAGCGATGCATATTGTAATCCTCTTGATGAATTAATAAAATTAAAAAGTGACCGATTTATAATCTACATAAGAATTAAATTAGGCCGCTACATTTATTAGCTTAGTAATTGTTGTTTTATATTCATCAATATTTTAATTTGTTTAAAGTGTACTGTTGTATATGTGCCCTTTGGCTGTATACAATACACATACGCAGTCAAACGCAGTTACAAATTTTTGCAAGATACGTTAGGGGTCACGTCTTAATGTCGTGTTAAGCAAATATGGACTAAGGAGTTTTTATTGCATAGTTGCAGAAGATCATATACAATACACCTAATAATTATACAAATTAGATTTTATTTCGGATGATAAATAAGATGTTTCACGAAGTTAAATTACTTAAAACGGTAAGAGTATTAATGATATATAGTAATAAAGATATTACATATATTACTTACAACAATAAACTTCAACTTCAGTCGTTGAAATTAATTATTCGTTATATTTTATACAAATATAAAACTTTTGATCTTATTCGTTACTTATTCGCGGTATGTGAGAATATAATTTTTGTTATATTTTATTTCTTTTGTTATTTAAATACTTCAAAGCTTCGAATTTATTTATTTCGGTTACATTTCTTTGAAAATATATTTGAAAGATTAACAGTTCATAACACAAGATGCGAAATGCGACGACGTTTGCATAAAAATTATAGTTGCTGAGGGAAACGCTGGTACATTTTTTTAAATTGAACAGAAGTCCATTTGATGTAAAAATAGTCGAGTGATTTAAGATGAACAT
Source organism: Nymphalis io (assembly GCF_905147045.1). Classification (NCBI taxonomy): domain Eukaryota; kingdom Metazoa; phylum Arthropoda; class Insecta; order Lepidoptera; family Nymphalidae; genus Nymphalis; species Nymphalis io. Next base: position 4,406,972 of record NC_065902.1, on the reverse strand, counting down.
TGACAAAGGAAATTAGACTCCAGATTTAAAGCATTGTTATAGTTTAGCATCTGCAGCGGCTATCATAGTTTTTATGACTGTTTGAGCTTTTGTTTTTATCTGTAGTTTTACGCCTTGAGTATTAAGGTGTAAAATCGTTTAGCAGAAGAATATTATGCTAAGGAAGTGCTGTAGGCGTCCTCTGATTAAAGAGGTCGTATGAGTCAGAGCGCCGTCTTGGCGCCTATCATATTCACTAGTATTCCTACTTCTTGCCGACTCACTCTTCTCCTTAGGGAACTGAATCTATTTTCACACCCTACTATTAAAAAGCTTGTTTGTATATTGTTTTCAAAACTATACCGCACGAGCTGCGGTTTCCTATTTAAAGATAATGAATTGATTTCGAAAAAAAAAACAAAAAATATCTAACTACTGAAGATACTGATATGGAGATTCCAGGGGACAATTATAGTTTAACTGTTTTATTATTAGAATTTTAAAATAAAATTACTACACTAGACTATTACCAGAATTTTAAAATGAAATGTTAATGTTTATAAATGTAGTGTCGCGTGACGATAATTTAAAAAAGTAAAATGTTCTTAAAATAAATTGAATAAATCTGGGTTATTTGTTTTTATCTTCATATAACGTACTTTATGTATTTTCTGATCAAATTATTCTAAAAGTAATATAACTTTATTCTCTGTCAGCGCTATTAGGAGAGAAGAGGGTTTTAACAAATCTCCTTCCGAATAAGACTTAATTAATTTATTCCCTCTGAAGTTATGACGCGTGATGCCGCATTTATTATGCAGATTTTAACAAATTTACTTGACTAACGCGAGGCCTTTTATCTCTATATAATTTTACAAATTTTGTCTACTCAAATTGTTTTATTATAATTGCCTATTTCATAGCATTAATGCTTTCGACTTTGTTAAGTGTCACATTATATATACTCGATTTCTTTATGCCAATTTTAAATAAATATGGTTTTTACTGGTTTTTGGGTATAATATGAGACAGTTTTGGACAAAATATGTCAATCTTAATCGAAGACTACAGGTTCCAGCCCGAGCGAGCCTCTCTTAATTTTCATGTGCTTAATTTGTGTATAATGCATGTGTCCGATGAGAATCTGTTACATGTATTGGGTAGACGTGTAACAGAACTCCAGCTGCGGATGTGAAGTCAACCGCATTGCTGCAGCGTGGTGGAGTAAGGATCAAACCTAAACAGGGGACTTAGCCTTACTTAGGGAGGACTTAGCCCAGCATTGGAACATTAACAGGCACTTTTATGCTGCTATATCAGTCATTAAAATATTTTAAAAATATAATTAATGTTATAACAACTAAAATAAGACCACGTGAGCACGTGAGGATCAATGTTTTACGGAAATGAAAAAATATGATATAGAACATTCTCTCACTTATTTTGTAAGTATATAAATTACATGAAATATTTTATTACTGCACGGTTACCACCTACTAAACTAAGTATGATCTCGTGTGGTACCATTCACCCATTCAAATAATTACTGTCGTATATATCTTATATACGCATAGCATCTGTTTCATCACAGGAGGTAAATAAATAAAATCATTATAATCCTTAATGTGTCAATTGCAATATGATTTTAATTAATTTCAGGAAATATTTACGTTATTCGAAACGGAAAATTGATAAATTTGCAAAATTACATTAAATGCATTGAAATACACCAATGACGCAAAACGGAGATTTTGCTGTCGTATGACTATTTTGAAAAGTTTTATATGTATTTCTATTTAACTTTATTGTCATAAATTAAAAATATCTGTTATTATAATTGTAACTGAGAAATGAAATGTTTTAATAAAATAACACAATTAAACATAAAAAATAAATTAAAATCAAAATATACTACAGAAGTGGTGACCCGGTTTCTTCCGCGTTATATTTGCTTTACACAAATACAAGAAAAACGTTGTAACGTTAATAGTCTTAATTCAAAGCAAGTAATACTGCGAAGCGCTTCCACGTTTATTAGTATATATTTGCCTAAAGTTAGCTAGATTGGCCGAGGTAGCTCAGTGGTTAGAACGCATGAATCTTAACCGATGATCGCGGGTTCAAACACCACGGAGTTCATGCGCTTAACTTGTTTTTATATATAATTCGTCTCGTGGTCGACGGTGAAGGAAAAAGCTCAAATCCACATGTTTTAAAAATTTGTCCGTGTCGGTTAAGTTTATTCTTTTATAAGTTGTGAATAATAGTAAAATACTAAAGGCTGAAGGGAGTCAACTGCGCAGGGCATATTATAGTGCATAAATGTGTGAACTGTTGGTAGAGCTTTGTGCAAGCTCGTCTGGGTAGGTACCACCCACTCATCAGATATTCTACCGCAAAACAGTAGTACTTGGTATTGTTGTGTTCCGGTTTGAAGGGTAAGTGAGCCAGTGTAATTACAGGCACAAGGGACATAACATCTTAGTTCCCAAGGTTGGTGGCGCATTGGTGATGTAAGCGATGGTTAACATTTCTTACATTGCTAATGTCTAAGGGCGTTTGGTGACCACTTACCATCAGGTGGCCCATATGCTCGTCCGCCTTCCTATACTATAAAAAAAAAAAAAGAACACACGTGGGTATTCTCATAATCCGACACGACCGGAAAGAGTTCAGATGAAGGATCAAAGGCTTGACGTGCTTTCCGAGGCACGGTAGTGTATACTTGCAACTTTCATTTTAAACATGAAGTCTTTGCTGCTACTGAGGATTTATCGACAGAAAAGCTCAACAACTTTTTATCAGCATGACAAACCTTGAACCCAGGACCTCGGGATGGCTCTATATCTAGCCAGTAGACCAACGAGGTAGGTAAAAATAGTAATAAAATACAGCACAATAAAAACACCATAAATTGTCAACACCGAATTGTCATAAATAGAAATAGAAATCATATCAAATGATCGAGAAACTTCGTTTTAAGCTTACTATTTGTATTGATCGGTTATAACAGCCTTAAGGTTAAAGTACACATGTGTTTCCGACTTCATATCATAAATTAAATAGTTATGACTTTATGAGACTTTTCATCCGTACTTTATTTATACTGAACTCGTTTATGTTAAGAGCTACCTTTATGCACCAGACGGATTCAAATATTTATTAAGAACATATTATTATGACAGTATCGTTTTACTTAGTTATACTTCAAAAAGTATTATCTATATATGGCAAAGATAAAACAGTTCAATACACTTTTCTGCACAATTTGTCAACCAATTTTCTTTTAATAATTTCTTTTGTTTAGTAACTTTTGACGAACTATCTTGTTTTCAATAAATAAGAGCAGAAATTAAATGTTCGTAACATCAATTTGGTATATGTTTTTTTCAAATATTCAATAATGATAACCACCGAATTTCGACCATAGGACTAACACTAGTAATATGCATAGTATTAAAGTAAAGTAACGGCCTGTAAATATTCCACTGCTAGGTTAAGGCCTCCTCACCCTTTAAGGAGAAAGCTTGGAACTTCTTTCACTACGCTTCTCCAATGAGGGTTGGTGGATACACATGCGGCAGAATTTTAGTGAAATTAGACACATGCAGGTTCCCTCCGATGTTTTCCTTCACCGCCGAGCATGAAATGAATTTTAAACACAAATTAAGCATATGAAAGTTCAGTGATGCTTGCTGGTGAACCCGGGACAATTGTTCAAGATTCAAGAGTGCTAACCACTGCAATATACATGTATAAAAGGTATAAAAGGCAATGTCCTGACTGGCTGACTATAAAAACACATCGTGAACTATAAGATTTTAAATATAAAAGAGACATTTGTTTCATAATAATTTATTTAATAGTGTAATCAAACGATACAATGTTAAGGTTTTACTGCGTCGTGTTTATAATCTGTGGCCTACTTATACTAATTATAATTACAGGGGTTCACCGAACAAAATTTATAATTCTATTTCTACTAATCCTCTATATGTATATGGCGCCGGGTTATTGTCAAAGTAATATTAGAATTTCACTAGTGAGTAATGACCATACAATGCTGTCAGATCAAATTTTAAGTCAAATATAAGTAACGCAACCTAACTTAACGAAAAACTACGAAAAGCTCTGTCCATAATTTTCGTAAGCCTACAATGCCGTTAATTATAAAATAACAGTACTTAATAAGTACTTATTCGGTTACACATATTTTACTCTAATATATTTTGAATTGTACACTTGAGTTATATATATATATATATATATATATAACTATAAGCCATAGTTACTTGTAAACTAAATGGCTTAATGTAAATTAAGTATATGTAGGTGCATTGACTTTAATAGAAAATTATTTAAAAAGAATTATTTTCTTTGAGTACGTACAAGTAAGTTTATGTCGTACTAAAGATTTAAGAATCAATTAGTTTATTCGTTTTGTTGGATCATTACTTTAAAAAAACACAAATTGCTCATTGTGTATTAAACACGTGTACTTTATGGTCCATCGCTGAAATATGGTTACTATTGCGCGTTGTAAATTTTATCGTCATGTCAAAACCGCACGCAAATCTTTCACTAAAATACCGCCATACGGTCACTTTAACATAATTTATACGGTCACTTTAACTGTGAGCATAATTCTTTACGAAAAAAAAATGTCGTCATTGTAGCATTCACTCCGCACGGGCGCCAATGTAAATGGACACGCATGCAAAATTCATCACCGTACGTACTTTGAATTCACTGACAAAGCGCATTAATTTCATTGTTAAATTATATAGAAATACTATAAGTATTTATAGTACTCATAATATATTACGGAAATGGCTTTTCGATGAATATAACAAAGAATAGCACATCCTGGTGCTTTATTCATAGATTTTTTAAGACGTCAGTTGCCTTCAGGAAAAAATGTCATTGAGCTGTTATTGCTTACATTCTTGAATTATCGTCTCTATGTTCATCGTTCTAAGTTCTACATATGCGATCGAATTAAAGATTCCATTTTTATAGACGATTCCTGTTAAATAATATAATTAATCCATACAGTCATGAACAATGGTTGTCCGGCCACGTCACCGTACAGCAAATGTGGCGTCTGGACTGCATCCTACTGTAAACATAATTAATCACAACGCATGTTGCTTAATATCGAATTACACTATTGCTCTGATTTATGAGTGAAATTTCAAAGTTCTTGTCCTGTCCTCATGTGACATTAATATCTTATTCACACTTGATGTGTGACCCATGATGTATGTATTCATAGGTCATTATCAGCCTCAGTTAAGACAGTATTTTATTCAAAACAGAGCCATTACTTATAAAACACAGTTAAATAAATTACAAGAAAGGATAATGAAAACAGTGGTTAGCTTATATCTAAATATATACATACTGATAGATGTTAATTACATAATAAAAGCGATCACGCGCTAGCTGCTTAATGTTTAATATAACATCGTAAGCAATCACAGGCATATAAATGTTGACATTTAAGGTTGTTAAATTCACTCTATCTCACTTTATCTCATAAAAGGCATTTATCTCATAACTCCAATATATTTCACCAATGATTTCCTCATTGATCCTCTAAAAGGGCTATTAGTCTTAAAAACGGCAAAGGCTAACGGAGTCGCTTTCAAAAGACCGGATAAAGTAAGAAGATTGAGCCGGAACGAACGGATTGACTCCTTCAAAGGAGTGAGGTGAGGAAGAGGAAAATTATTTACTTAAATGATTAAGGAGAATTCGCTTTTGTAACAAAGTTACAACCGCAGAAACTACTGAAAGGTTATTTTGTATTGAAACTTACGCTTTTAATGACTTGCTTCAATATGAGTCAGAAATAGATAAACGGATGTAGTACAAATGTGAGACATATAACTACTTTACATAAGATTCATTTACGCATGTATGGTCAACCATAGTCTTCTTTAAGTCAATTTGCCTAGAAAAGCAAATATTCGATATTTAAAAGTTATAGTAAAACTATAAAATGAATTGGAAATTACATAAAAATATTTAAGTAATTAATTTTGAATGCAGAATTAAATAGCGCGGAAAATTAAAATATTTAATTTAATAGCTAATTCTACTTTAATTTGAATTTATATTAATACAGACAACATTCATAACGAATACGAAAAAAAATATTTAACGCACGTAAAAGATAAAATTTAAAAGTAAATTAGGAACTTATACAACTTATAAGTATACAAGGACTGTCTTATTGCTTTATATATTTTTAAGTTTTATATGTGGCAATAATAATAATATAACCATAGAACTATAAACTCGGCAGTTGGAGTTTTTTATAATTTTTTTTTTATATAGAATAGGAAGGCGGACGAGCATATGGGCCACCTGATGGTAAGTGGTCACCAAACGCCCTTAGACATTAGCATTGTAAGAAATGTTAACCATTGCTTACATCATCAATGCGCCACCAACCTTGGGAACTAAGATTTTATGTCCCTTGTGCCTGTAATTACACTGGCTCACTCACCCTTCAAACCGGAACACAACAATATTAAGTATTGCTGTTTTGCGGTAGAATATCTGATGAGTGGGTGGTACCTACCCAGACGAGCTTGCACAAAGCCCTACCACCAGTAATTTAGTATTCAAATGATTTTAAGAGTACAATAAATAAATATAATATAATAAGAAATAAACGAATCTTCATCCCAAATAGATTAAAGGTTATAACGACTAAAAAATCTTGTACTCGTAATTTTTGAGTTGTAATATGTATAATTTGATATTTTTTTTTTATTTAAAATACGAATAATCACATTAATAGTCGTAGGCTTGGTATTTTAATTAAAAATACGTAAATAATAATTATCTTTTAAAGTATTTTTTTAAATGTTATTATATACATACAGTTAAAAAAGGACCTACAATGAAAACAAATCAATAAAAAGGTTAAAAGAAATATTTAAATATGAACGGTTAAAATATATATATTACAATCTACAATTGAAAATAAAAGATTACAGAACATTTTGACAACCCTGCAATGACGATGAATGAGTAACTCGCTAACGTGCTTTTCATATTGCCGTTAAACTAAATGCATTGATTGACGTCTTGATGGGGGACCGTAAAAAGTTCCTCGAACTAATAATAAAACTGCTGTTGCACAAAAATATCTTTTACATTTTTATCGTTCTAGCCGATCTCAACGAACAATGAAAAATTATAAATGAGTCCATTAATTCGTATTGCCGAGTTCACGCTTTATCAATGTTAACTAAATTTAGTCTTCTATGACTGTACATATGATTAAACACATCGTTTATTTATAAATTTTAGGGCATACATCAGTATATTATTTTATTTTTACGTTATTTTAATATAAGCAATGGGCCATATCTGATGGTAAGTATTTGTCCATATACTGTAAAAAGTATAAACTGTAAATATAAACCACCCCTATACAAAAAAGCACGTCCCTTGTGTTTGTAATTATATTATACGGCTTACTCACCCTTCAAACCGGAACACAGCAATGCAAAGTATTGCTAAGCTGTTTGGCAGTAGAATAACTGATGAGTGTACAACCCCACCAATAAAAATCATTAATTTTGAAGTGTTAGAAAAGTTTAGCTACTTTCACGAGAGTTGTTACTGTCTCAAACTTTATTGCAGTAATCATCGCTGTTATTCTTTCTAAAAATAATCGCATTAACGGCCTTTGCAAGATACGATAATATATTCTTTAATATAATACAATAAGATTGATATTAGTTAATTTGCATGAGATGTTTCAGAAAAGCTCCTCAATGGGCGTGATGGGTAACATCCTGCGGCTCAATTACATGTGCAACGGTTGATTGATACAAATATGGTTGTGACTGCGCCTGCGCCGATGTGAATGATTTGGTTCAATGAGCAGCGACTAGCTATTTGTATACAAAGTCATTAAACGTTAAACATCATAATGTATTTCTTGGTTTCATTTGGTTTCACTCACACACACTCACACACACACGTGCGATGGAAAAAGCTTTAAGATTAACAAAATTGAAATTAATTTTGCTTGTTTGAAACTTATAGCGTTACGTTACTTATAACGTAACTACCAGATGTTAAGTTATCAGTTTAGCGCATAGACACAGGCAATGTAAGAAGCATTAGTCGCTTTTCATACTGCCCATGCTAGTTACGGAAACTAAGATATATTACCCTTTTGTGTCTGAAATCACTCTGACTTAATAATTCTTTTAACTGAAACAGTACAATAAGACGTGTTGATGTTTTGTGAATAAATTACTTATGTACTCGCACATCTCACTTAGACGAGTTTGTACAAAGCTCGCCTTTCGCTGAAACCTTTCCTGTACAAAGTGATACAGCGGTAAAATTTTAAGGAAATTAAGTGGGTTTTAATATACAAAAATAATGTCAATATAGGTACTTATTATACTCAAGAGTGCGTTTCAAATTATCTAATAACAATGATCGCTATGTACAAGCTGTGCGAACAATGAAATCCTTCACAACGTTCGCGTCTGTGCTTTAAATAATGTTACATTTCCATTTCAATTTATTACACACTCAATAAGGAGTTTATTAAAGGCGCTTGTGCGATATCAAACGTTCCGAACTTCAAGAGTGTACAAGATCTTGAAGCGTTTTTGCTGCCATTTGTTAAAGTCATGATTATCAGTCTTGTCGACTTGTTTTAAAATTAACAAAATGTTTGAGAACAACCAGATGATGATTTAATTAAATTAAATTGTTTGTGAGTTTCAATAACGATATTGATATTTAATCTAGTTTTTATATTTTAATCAGAAACATTAGTTAAAGTATCTAATCCAAATTTGTATCGTATAAGGTATATTATTTTACGAAACCAGACAGTTCAGGTTTTAACTGATGATGGGAGGTTCAAACTCTGCACAAGCCATTGAGGTTCTTAATTTATATTTATAGTCTCGTACTGTGGGAAAGCATCGTTAGACAGCCCGAATGGTCGGATGAAATTCTAACCTACCAACCCGCAGTGGAACATCACCTTAGAATATGATCCAACCATAAAAAAATATATCTTAAAAATATATATTGTGTCAAAATTGAAACAATGATGAAAACTTATTGTTCAAGCCTCTTTTAAATTTTCAATCGCTATACATTTTATTAGATACGTAAGTTTTAATACCTTTATTTACGTTACTAAAATCAAAAGTAATAGCCTTCATAGAATTTGAAGTACATTAATATTTACGACTTGCTATAAAAATCGCTACCAGTATCCTCGAATCCGACGTTTAAAACAAAAATCGATATCTGCAGTAGCACTCAGCACGTAGCGCGTAAATTGATGTTGGTAGCATACTGTCGAATTGAAAACCAACAACAGGAGCCAGTCTCGCCCGTAATGTACACGTGTTCATCAATGAACTAAGCTGTATCTCCTGGCTGCATTAGTGTAATGTATGTAAATGTTGCCGGCACTGGCAATTAATAAGTAGTTTTTAATTGTATTTATAGTGGAGTGTGTCAGTTTTGTAATAAAATGGTAATGGTGATTGTACATTTTTTCTTTTAACATAACAATTAGTAATAGACCAATATAAATTACTTAATTTTTAATATTTAAAAATAACCAGAAATAAATGATTTAAATAATAATTTTAATTCTAGATTTCGTACGCGGCTTTGCCCGCGTGTGAGGTGTTAGCTAGCTTAGCTTATTTTGTACCCCTGACAATGTGTATTCGAAGTGAAGAAGTAAACTCGTAACAAATGAACTCATTTTCGCATTTATAGCATTAGTAAGGATATATAATTTTTATTGTACAATAGATTACATAAAAATAAGCCAAAATACTATTAGCAAGGCCTTATCGCTTACTAGTAATAATGATAATTATTCAAACGAAATTCAAAATAAAGACTAAAGGATTAGGAGCTCTTAAAGTCTTCAATCGATAAATAAACAGTAAATGTAAATGTTAGGGGACTTCTTGTGTTTATAAACGAACGATTCATTCCTCATGTTTGATTAACTGTGTTGTTTACTTACTTTCATCTTAGTTGCTTGTGTTCAGAGAGTATACGTCACAACTCGGAACACACATCGTTTGTATTCTCTACTAGTGCGAACTAAACTTACGTAAGACTACAAAGTAAACGGGAAAAGTGTTACTGTGTGACTTTGTTCAGTACTATGAGCTTTTCAATCAATAACGATTGATTGAAATGAAAGAATATAAGTTTTTGTGTTTTCGGTTTTTAGCAGAGATATGATAGAAATAGATCTTTATTTTAATCGTAAGTTTTCATGATTAATCAAACGTTCATACGAAATACACACGTTTTGTGACTATGACGTTATTTAGTTTCTAGAAAGTCAAAATTGTTTTCATTTTATAAAAAACATATATCAACAAAATTTTATGAAGGTATTTATGAAGGAGCCTATGTAAATGCATTGTTTTATTATATTAGGAGTAAGAATATACATTTTTTACGACGCATAAGTAAAAAACTACAATTATTTTCTTGCAAAATATTACTAGGTCACTTAAATTTATACTTGATTATAAATTGTAATGGATATCGATTAATTCTCATAATGTCAAGTCAATAAATAAGACGTTCACCCGGTGCTGTCCCAGTGCTCATTGATTTGACAAACATTCCTCCGCCAATCACGATCTAATTTTATATTTTTTTGCATCAGAATTTCTAAATCAATATGAAAAAATATGTTTGCGCGCGCAACAAACTACTGTAATATTACAGGATGCGGTTTTTTAAATTTTCTTGTAAAAGCTTAGTAATTATTTATTTATCCTAGCTTACGTATATATTATGAATAATGAAACAAAGCGGTTACGAATAGTAATTATTTTTAACAAAATATTATGATGTTAAATAATTTTAAAGTCCGAGATGAGTACATAGTTTTTTTAAATTTTATTTTTGTATTTTATTATTCAATGAAACATCAAACCATATTGAGATAATTGCATAACGTTACTTCATGAATTTTTTAAATAAAATTCTTATTTATTATTATGCTGAATATTAGTTGCACATAAAAGTTAATATCATTTATATGATATGTCTAATTTTATGCATTAATTCTCAGTTATATTTGGGAACGTTAGTTTTACATATAAATTGCAAATTCATCCGAACGTTGTTTGAATTGATAACAATACTATTCAATAATAATTTTCCTAACAACAAAGCTAGTAATAATATTTGTGGTCCCAAAATCGGTAATAGAATATGAACGAATACAAATAATCGTTACAAGTACACTCCCGTATGTTGTTGATATTTACGAGTATTATATGTATTACGAGTGTATATATTATGCGGTTGTTTTATGATAGTTAACACCTATAAGGTCGATAACCTCTGAATTGAAATTTGATATGATCATGTAAATACACTATTTTTTATGCTTTAAAATATTTAGTTTTAAAAATAAAAACATACATATGTGTAATCAGTTTTTTTAAATGATTGATCACAGTACATTTTTTTTTTTTTTTTATAGAATAGGAAGGTGGACGAGCATATGGGCCACCTGATGGTAAGTGGTCACCAAACGCTCTTAGACATTGGCATTGTAAGAAATGTCAACCATCGCTTATAGCCAATGCGCCACCAACCTTGGGAACTAAGATTTTATGTCCCTTGTGCCTGTAATTACACTGGCTCACTCACCCTTCAAACCGGAACACAACAATATCAAGTATTGCTGTTTTGCGGTAGAATATCTGATGAGTGGGTGGTACCTACCCAGACGAGCTTGCACAAAGCCCTACCACCAGTAAATACTGTATTGATATATTACAAACTAAGCCGGCTCCAAGCGTATATACAAACCATTGCTAAGTCAAATAACTACTAGAATTATTATTATTCCGTAATGTATGAAAATGCCTATTCACAGACAAAACTGTAGATTAAATGTAAACAGTCGCTTATTAGATATTTACAAAAACATAGTTATCTTTGTGATTCTCTTGATGATTTATGATCAATCAGTAATAATTTATATATTATATATGCTACTATTATAATGTTGTAAAGTTTATTTGTTATAGGTTTAATCATGCACGAACCATGGGTGTGGCAGTTTCTATTAACTCGATTGAAACTCGGGGGCAGCTAGTAGTATAATAATTTAAATAAAATTTACGTCTGTTAGCTATATTTTTTTAAATTAATTAAGGCCTGTGTTAGAAGTGAGAACGGGATCGAACTTGCGACTTATTCGTCTTATTATTATCATTAAAAATAATTCCAGAAAAGTGCAAAAAAATAACGAATGTGGTCAAAAAATAATCCAATATTAGTTAATCGAATAATAATCATATATTTATCATATACGAACTTTGAAACTTGAATATATATATGATTTATATAATTTTTAGTACGTGGTACTTCTTATACAAATAAAAATATATCGAATCTATTATAATTTTAGTGTTCGCAAGTAGTGCACTTCTGTTGTGTTAAGATTAAGATACTTTAACAAGAGTAGTTTAACAAGTTATGTAACTCACAATCCCTAATTCTATAATTTCAAAATCAACAATTATACGATTTGAACAAATAATATCAATGTTTTTGTACAGAAATCTCTCTGTACGCAGTTTCATAACGCACTGGGCAATATGAACTTTCAACGACCCACATTTATGTAACAGGTTTTACGATTTTGCGGGATGAATCACCGCCGATACAATTTTATCGGTGCAGTGTAAACAATGAAATTTGTCTGCTCATTTTAGATAAACAATTTGAAATCAATTATATAGGTTATTACAAATATTAGTATTATATGGAAACACGGTTTAAGTTATATATGTGAGGCGCATAATTATTAATTTTTGAGAAACAAAAAAAAGAAAAACTTAAGAAGTGGTTTAAAAGGAAAATTTATTTGGGCGAAATTGTTAAATTCGATGTAAACAATATTGAACTAGACTACATTTATCTTAGATAGGAATAAATTCCTTTTAGACAATTGCATTACCTACTCAGGAATAGGATTTGAGTAATACTTTGATATATATATATAAGTTATAAAAATAAAAATGTATCCAAGAAGGTATCTTTAAATATTTAACATTCGTTTTATACCTTGATTATGCATAATCAAAGTCTATAATACTTTCGGAGACTCTTCCTAAGAATACAATTTGTCTTGATACTTCGCACAATTTCTCTACAGTATCTAAGGTCTTAACCGTCTCGCCAGAAGGAGAGAGCGAAAGAGGCAAGCCGTTCAGTTGACAACAAAAGGATTCTGTAATAGGTTATTTTACGCATCACTGGCCGCCAGCCAAAGCGCTGCATTTGATTCTACCCCAACTGACTGATTAGCCACATTTAGTGTCTCCTTGTTGTCAGCCACAGAAAACACTTCATTTAGCAAATACGATGTGCCAAATAAAATTTGCAATGGCATCAAAAACATTCCCGTTGACAAGATAAAATACTACAGCGATTGTGACATGACGTGAAGATGCATGCGATTATGTTTGATATAAATCACCAAAATAAAGCTTTCTTTATTCTTTAATTCAAAGATTAAAACCCGCTATTTATGTTCTTTGATTAAAAATAAATTATGTAGAAAATTAACTGGGTATATGTTTGAAGATATTGAGACTTATGATTTCGTTGAGACGTTGATCCTTTTAATGTCAATAACTTTTTTTCGTATTTGAATAGAATATTTTTATAATTAAATAATGTTCGATCAGCTGTACTTTACAAAAGGTCAGTTCCTGTGTCGTTGACCTCGTCAATCGATTGCGCTTCCCGCCATAGTGTATTGTGCGCCCTCCATTGAATAACATTGACGTATATATTTTGAGTAACAGTATTCGTGCAATTAAAGAATGTATGTCTGTAACATGTAGTTATATAAAAGAGTGTGTAATCCTAATATTTACATTTTTGCAATAAAATGTAATAAAATATTAATTCTTTAAGAAACAAGGGTGTTTTATATGTTCGACGCAACTTCAGATGGTTATCCATCATATTAGTGTTATCCCAATTGACATATTTTTGAAGATGATATTTAAAGTTTTATGTGAAGGAACACAGGGCCCTTTTATTTTTATTATATATATAAATACAATAGCTTGAAGGGTATAGAATCCGATATCGTGATACATTACGAATGGGGCGACGCCGACGAATTTTAAAGCCCCAGGGGCGCTTAGCTATTAATACGCGGGGCTCGAACGACCTTTACAAATATCGCTTTTACCGATGCTATACAAACAACCGCCATAAAAGCGGACTCGAAATCAACATCAATGCCAGTTTGTTTTAACTTTATGTCCCATTTAAATCACCATTGTAAATGCCGTCACATGGAGTGTCACCCGGAGTCGCTTGTCATTTTTAATTACCAAAAGCAAGAGTAGTGCATTTATGAGGGTAGACGCGCCACATTTGAATATGAAAACCAAGGCGTAGACATATCTACGTACTTTTATATTACTTGATAGCAATGGCCAGACATGTGGTAGCAACGATATATATTTATACGAAAGAAATTTATGACTCGTAAAATTGAATGAGTAATAAATTTTCCTAGCTCGATAATAATGTTGTGTATTTAGTTTAGGTATTGTTTTAGATAAATAAAGCAATTGAAACTTAGATGTTAAGTTGCTAAGTCTCATCGCAAGATTCCAAATTAAGCCCTTGAGTCATATGAGTCGTAACTGTGAGCGCTCAAACATTTCAGAGTTATTGCAAAACATGAGTGCGTTAACTGATTTTAATGTTATTTATTTTAAGCTCAAAACATAAAATTGTTATATTTACAAGGAAGATATAAAATCTGAAACAGAACAATAACAATATAAAACTATATCTACATATTAATTTTAATGTATGTTGTTAATATAATAATTAAAATTAGTTGTGCTACTAATTTCAAATGCCATGATTGCGTGCAGAAGTCTTTCTATGTTATATGTAGGCTGTATAATTTTAAATTCATAATAAATTAACCTTAATTAAAAAAGATCGGTCTAGGAGTAAATAAAATATAAGTACAGAACGCTAAATAAAGAATCATAGACCAAACTTTTTATATATTACACGTACATACTTATTTTAATTATATACCTACTAAATGTCGTTATTATCTATCTATCTATATGTCTATAAACATAATATAAAACATAGTGAAAATTATATGGTGGAACCCTTTAACACATTCTAAATCCTAAATTCATTTTTTTCATTCGTTCTAAATTTCTTAATTCATCATCATATTTTGACATTAAAGGCGGCAAATAAAATGTTTATTCATAATAATCTATAATCAAAGTTTGTTTAGGCGATGAAATAAAGCCCCATCAACACGTGTTTATAATATGAATCTCTGATCTGTGCCCTCATTCGCAACGCATCAGCTGATCGTTCGCGCCCTCTCGCGGAGAAAGTTGCCCGTTACATTTATTTATAGACCGGTCGGGAAGGTAACGTGATAAATAGAGCAGTTAGCCCGGTACAGTGAAATATTGATTTGAATATTGTTTCATAGTATGTAACTACGTGTCCGAAAACTCACTAATTGCTAAAAGTGCAATAATAAGTAATCCATTTTATAATATTTTATCGATTTCTTATTTTGGTATGTTTATGAAGTATTTTAAATAAATAATAGCAAAAGCAAAAATATTGTTACGAATTTACTTATAAGTAAATCTAATTGACATCATATATGGGTTACGATATGATAACTAATCCTCTTCATATTGTAGTAGACAATAATTTATCTATATACTATGCCATCCATTATAGTGAACTTTGTTATGTATGGAGAGAGAGAAAATACTCGTAAACATATTCATTTTTTAAGGACAATTCTACTTTATATTCAAACGAGTTTTTTGTTTATATTTCTGTAAAAACACACCATTAGACAAACATATAATTCGAAAATGTTACATTTTTCAAATGTGCTGAAATTTAATGTTGAATTTATATAACTATAAACCTTACAATTATTAAATCAATCGCTTATGAAATTATATTCTATATAATGTAAATCTTAATTAATTATCAATCTTATAGTCTTAATAATTATTTATCAAACATTTTTTAAGGAACCAGTAATTGTTATTAAGTTGAAAATATGATATGATTCATATTTTGAAAAATATGAAATTTTGAAGTTGAAAATATGATATGATTCATATTTTCAACTTAATAACAATTACTATGAATATATTACTATGAACTTTGTCAAAAGTTGCTTGTAAAATAAAAATTTGTCATTTGATTTTTACTCAATATTTTATTCATCCTTTATCTGCTTGGTCTCGATGAAGTTAACTCTTGGAAATGGTTTCGGGTTGCTGAAGCGCTTATGTGCTTAATTGGATGCGTTACAATACGCCAACCATAAACCTTTAATCAGCTCGTACAACACTCATGATATGAGACGGTAAAGCTTTAGTCTACTCAAGTACCACACCTTTAAATAGGTAAACAATTAATCCGAGAGACACCAAAATGACAGTAATGAACAGAGACGTTGTGGTTTTCGAGAAGTTGAGTGGATCCAGGGTCCATAAATAAGAGGAAATTATGATACTTTATTGTATTTAAGAATAGCATTAGATGTAAATGGAGTATTTATAATATGTATTTAATGTATAAGAATTCAATTCGAAATAACGGAGTGATAGAAAAAAAAACAAAAGCTCCAAAAAGGCACGGAAACAAGAGTCTTTGAAAAAATTGGCACATAATAATGTCATAGCCAAAATTCAGTGAAACTCCGATAATAATTTTAAAACATAATAAAACTATATTTCAAAGTTATTGTTTTTGCAACAAAATAATATATACCGTTACCTTCTTATTTTTTAATATTAATCACAGTGATAATTCTAAGGTTTATCTCAGTTCATCATGACATTTCGTTGTATATGGACACTGTCATTTGTAATTGACAGATTACGCAGATAAGAGCCGAGATGGCCCAGTGGTCAGAACACGTGAATCTTAACCGAAGATTGCGGGTTGAAATCCGGACAAGCTCCATTCAATTTTCATATGCTTAATTTGTAATTATAATTCATCTCATGAGTAAAACATGCATGTCACATATTCTCATCAAACCTCATTTGAGCAGCGTGGCTGACGGATTTTGCTTTGCTAATTATAGACATACAAATGTATATAAAATAAATGAGTTTTTATTAATTACTTGTTTTAATTAATTGTAAGTTCAAAAACTTACATTTAAAAGGTAAAAGTACACAGTCATGCTGTATGGGATAATAGCGATAGCAATTAAAACCTAAAAAAATCTACATTATTATTTGAATAGACAGATTGTATGTACATAAAAGAATGAAAGAGATCATAAAAGAACCGAATCTGATTTGTTTAATTAATTCGAGAACATAAAAACAGTAAAAAAATATATCTGCTTTTACCTTTGATCTATTTCCGTAATTGTATCTTAGTCAGGCCTCTCACCCTTTCTAAACTTAGCACTAGATATAGGTATTCTATGATAAATAGCTGCACACGCGCCGTTCCGCTCACTCCGCTGTATATTTGGAAACGTCTAAAAAGAAAACGAGTGAAAACAATAACATACTCTATCGTAATTAATGTTCTTCCGTGTTTTGTATCTGGTATTTAGGGAATAATTAGGTAAGTTTGATCGGTATGAATACATTTATTCTGATTATGTTGAAGTTTATTCAGGTGACTATGTTCTGGAGTAAACCATACCTTACCATTTAAAACATATTTTTTACAAGTTGAATGTACATATTTCTTATTACTTATAAAATACCGTTAATATATAATATTATCATTTAAAATAAAAGTGATATACCTTAATTAGGAATAAAAACTTTATATCAATTATAATAAAAGACATTAAAATTTTACGCGGTTGTTACAAAAATAGGAAGATTAGCAAAAAGTTGCGCCCAACGTGGGGCTCGAACCCACGACCCTGAGATTAAGAGTCTCATGCTCTACCGACTGAGCTAGCCGGGCTTACTCTTATTGTTTTAAATTAGTGTTTACGTCACAACATTTTTATAATTGATACGAAAACTAGCTATTTACTAGTAGCTTTACCTCGCGGTTTCATTTGCGTAACTGGTGGTCAAGATATAATTGAAGTTAATAAGATGCACTATCTTAATAACTTAATGCCAATATTCTTTTTCCAGATCGTTTTTCTTTAAAAGTTACTGCTTTTCTGTCTTTATGATATTTTTTTATAGAATAGGAAGGCGGACGAGCATATGAGCCTGATGGTAAGTGGTCATCGACGCCCATAGCCATTGGCATTGTAACAAATGTTAACTATCGCTTATATCACCAATGCGCCACCAACCTATGTATATGGGAACTAAGATGTTTTGTCCCCTGTGCCTGTAATTACACTGGCTCACTCACCCTTCAAACCCTTCAACTGCTGTTTTGCGGTGGAATATCTGATGAGTGGATGGTACCCAGATGAGCTTGCACAAAGCTCTACCACCAGTAAAAAAAGGATTGTAGTGTAACGTCATAAAATCTAAACTAATATTATAAATCCGAAAGTAGCACGGCTAAACCACTTAACTGATTTTGATGAAATTTGGCGCGTAGAAAGTTTGAACCCCAAGGACGAACATAGACTACTTTTACCCAATACCTCACTCACTCCAAAGGCGGACGATGCCAAGATCAGCTACTAGTATAGTATAACCGGGCAATGAACGAACCAAGATTTTTCTTACGTTCTTGAACTACTAGTCCAATTTGAAAAAAAATTAATCTTCAATTGCAATCTTTTAACGCTCTAATCTCAAGATTAAAGCTTTCAAACAAACAAACTAACCCAATAATATTAGTATACATACATGTAAGTATCAAAGCACAGTTTTTTTACTAAATATAAAATTGTTACGACACCTATAAAGTCCACATTCGGTATTAATTAATTTAATTAAGATAAAAACTGTTTGCTATTTCACAGCCATTTAAGATATACCTATCCGTAAGAATATATCTTGTATGTCGAATATTTAGAATACATATTTACTTGTTGTGATTTAAGGTAATAATAACGCATTTTTAAGAAACTAATAAATACACTGTCGTCAGTGCAATGTACAGAATTATTTAATTCAAAACATATAAGCCCAAACTTGATGGGTTTATTATTAGCTATTGAGCCTAATGACATACATATATTTGCTAACTCTGTAATAC